>NW_006409282.1:45665-47785 GCF_000296735.1 Chrysochloris asiatica | reverse complement strand
GCCATGTATCTAGTACTTTGTATATGGAAATGTTGCACTACCCTGCCTTGTATATGTATATAGACAAATTGGACTTATCTGCCTTGTGGCTAGAACTCTGTATATGGAAATGTTGCACTACTCTGCCATTTAGCTAGCTCTCTCTATACGGACAATTTGGACTCGTCTGCCATGTAGCTAGCTATCTGTACATGGATATGTTATACTGATCAGCCAAGTAGGTAGCCCCCTGTATATGAACATATTGGACTTCTTTGCCATGTACCTAGCTCTCAGTATATGAACACTTTGGAGTCATCTGCCATGTAGCAAGAACTCTGTATATGGAAATGTTGTACTACCCTGCCATGTAGCTAGCTCTCAGTATATGGACATGTTGGATTCATCTGCAATGTAGCTAGTACCCTGAATATTGACATGTGGCACTACTCTGCCATGTAGCTAGCTCTCAATATATGAAACCTTGGGCTCATATGCCATGTAGCTAGAACTCTGTATATGGAAATGTTGCACTACCCTGCCGTGTCGCTAGCTCTCTGTATATAGACAAGTTGGACTCATCTGCCTTGTAGCTAGAACTCTGTATATACTACCCTGCCATTTAGCTAGCTATCTGTATATGGACATTTTGGATCCTTCGGCCATGTAGCAAACTCTCTGTACATGGATATGTTGGACTGATCTGCCTAGTAGGTTGCTCTCTGTATTTTGACATATTGTACTTGTCTGCCATGTAGATACCTCTCAGTATATGAACAAGTAGCACTCATCTGCCATGTAGCGAGAACTGTGTATATGGAAATGTTGCACTACTCTTCCATATACCTAGCTCTCTGTACATGGATATTTTGTACTGATCTGCTAAGTAGGTAGCTCTCTGTATATGAATATAATAGACTTGTCTGCCACGTAGCTAGCTCTCTATATAAGAACATATTGGATTTGTCTGCCATGTAGCTTGAACTCTGTTTATGGATATTATGCACTACTCTGTCATTTGGCTAGCTCTCTTTATATAGACAAGTTGGACTCATCTGCCTTGTATCTAGTACCCTGTATATGGACATGTTGGACTACTCCACCATGTAGCTAGCTCTCAGTATATGGACACGTTGGACATATCTCCCATATAGTTAGAACTCTGTATTTGGAAATGTTTCACTAGTCTGAAATTTATCTAGCCTTCTATATATGGACATTTTTTAGTCGTCTAACTTGGAGCTAGCTCTCAAAACATGGACTTGATCGACTGATCGGCCATGTTGCTAGATCTCTGTGTAGGAAAATATTGGACTTGTCTGCCATGTCGTTAGCTCTCAGTATATGGACACGTTGTAAACATCTGCTATGTAGCTAGTACCGTGTATATGGACATGTTGGACTGATCTGCCATGTAGCTAGCTCTCAGTATATGGACATGATGGATTAATCTGCCATGTAGCTATTAACCTGTATATGGACATGTTGGACTACATTTCCATGTAGATAGCTTTCAGTATATGGACATGTTTGACTCATCTGCCATGTAGCTAGTACCCTGTATACGGACATGTTGAACTACTCTGCCATGTAGCTAGTTCTCAGTATAAATTCACATTGGACACATCTGGAATGTAGCTAGAACTCTGTATATGGAAATGTTGCACGACTCTGCCATATAGCTCATTTTTTTATATAGACAAGTTGGACACATCTGCCTTGTAGCTAGAACTCTGTATAATGAAATGTTGCACTACCCTTATATGTAGCTAGTTCTCTGGATATTGACATTTTGGACTCGTCTGCCATGTAGCTAGCTCTCTGTACATGGATATGTTGGACTCATTAACCAGCTAGCTAGTTCCCTGTATATGGACATGTTACACTACTCTGCCGTGTAGCTAGCTCTCTGTATATAGACAAATTGGACTCATCATCCTTGTATCTAGAAATCTGTATATGCAAATGTTGCACTACTCTGCCATGTAGCTACCTCTCTGTACAAAGGTATGTTGGACTGATCTACCAGTTAAGTAGCTCTCTGTGTATATACATATTGGACTTGTCTGTCATCTTCCTTGCTCTCAGTATATGTACCTGTTGGACTCTTTAGCCAGGTAGCTAGTACTCTGTATATGGAA
>NW_006409282.1:40585-44630 GCF_000296735.1 Chrysochloris asiatica | reverse complement strand
CATATTGGACTTGTCTGTCATCTTCCTTGCTCTCAGTATATGTACCTGTTGGACTCTTTAGCCAGGTAGCTAGTACTCTGTATATGGAAATGATGCACTACTCTGCTATGTAGCTAGCTCTCTGTATATAGACAAGTTGTACTCATCTGCCTTGTATCTAGTACACTGTATATGGACATGTTGGACTACTCTGCCATGTAGCTAGCTCTCAGTATATGGGCACATTGGACACATCTGCTATGTAGCTAGAACTCTGTATTTGGCAATGTTTTACTAGTCTGCCATGTTCCTAGATCTCTATATATGGACATTTTGGAGTCATCTGACATGTAGCTAGCTCTCTATACATAGATTTGTTGGACTGATCTGCAATGTAGCTAGGTCTCAGTATATAAACACATTGGACTTCTCTGCCATGTAGTTAGCTCTCAGTATATGGACTCGTTGTACATATCTGCTATGGAGCTAGTACTTTGTATATGGACATGTTGGACTGACCTGCAATATAGCTAACTCTCAGTTTATGGACATGTTGGACTAATGTGCCATGTAGTTATTAACCTATATATGGATATGTTGGACTACTTTTCCATGTAGATACCTCTAAGTATATGGACATGTGGGACTCATCTGACATGTAGCTAGTACCCTGTATACGGACATGTTGAACTACTCTGCCATTTAGCTAGCTCTCAGTATATGGTCACGTTGGACACATCTAGCATGTAGCTAGAACTCTGCATATGGAAATTTTGCACTATCATGCCATGTAGCTAGCTTTCTGTATATGAACATAGTGCACTGATCTACCATGTAGGTAGTTTTCAGTATATGGACACGTTGGACACATCTGTCATGTAGCTAGAGCTCTGTATATGGAAATATTGCACTACTCTGGCATGTAGCAAGCTCTCTGTATATACACAAGTTGGACTCATCTGCCTTGTAGCTACAATTTGTATATGGAAATGTTGCACTACTCTGCCATGTAGGTATCTCTCAGTACATGGATATGTTGGACTGATCTGCCAAGTAGGTAGCTACCTGTATATGAACATATGGAACTTATCTGCCATGGAGCTAGCTCTCTGTATATGGACATGTTGGACACATCTGCCATGTACCTAGAACTACGTATATTGAAAAGATATCCTACTCTGTCATGTAGCTACCTCTCTGTATATACACAAGTTGGAGTCATTTGCCTTGTAGCTAGAACTCTGTATATGGAAATGTTGCACTACACTGCCATGTAGCTAACTCTCTATATATGGACATTTTGGAGTCGTTTGCCATGTAGCTCGCTCTCTGAATATGGATATGTTGGAATTATCTGCCAAGTAGGTAGCTCTCTGTATATGAACATATTGGAATTGTCTGCCATCTTGCTTTCTCTCAGTATTTGGACATGTTCGACTCAGTAGCCAGTTAGTTAGTACTCTTTATATGGACATGTTGGGCTACATTGCCACATAGCTAGTTCTCAGTATATGAGCACTTTGGACTCATCTGCAATGTAGCTTAAACTCTTATATGGAAATGATGCACTACTCTGTCATGAGTAAGCTCTCTGTATATAGACAAGTTGGACTCAACTGCCTTGTAGCTAGAACTCTGTATATGGAAATGTTTCACTACCCTACCTTTTAGGTAGCTCTCAGAATATGAACATTTTGGACTCATCTGCCATGTAGGTATCTTTCAGTATATGAACAACTTTGACACATCTGCCATGTACCAAGAACTCAGTATATGGAAATGTTGCACTACACTGCCATGTGGCTAGCTCTCTGTATATGGACATTTTGGACTCGTCTGCCATGTAGCTAGCTGTCTGTATATGGATATGTTGGAATGATCTGACAAGAATGTAGCTCTCAGTAAATGGACACGTTGGACATATCTCCCTTGTAGCTAGAACTCTGTATATGGAAATGTTGCACAACCCTGGCTAGAAGCTAGCTCTCTGTATATGAACATTCTGGACACAACTGCCATGTAGCTAGCTCTCTGTACATGGATATGTTGGACTGATCTGACAAGTATGTAGTTCTCTATATGAACATATTGGACTTGTCTACCCTGTAGGTGGCTCTAAGTATATGGACATATTGGACTACTCTGCCATGTAGCTAGCTCTCAGTACATGGTCACATTGGACACATCTGCTATGTAGATAGAACTCTGTATATTGAAGTTTTGCACTACTCTGCCATGTAGCTAGCTCTTTGTATATACATAAGTTGGACTCATCTGCCTTGTAGCTTGAACTCTGAATATGGAAATGTTGCACTACCATGCCATGTGGCTAGCTCTCTGTATATGGAAATTTTGTACTCGTCAGCCATGTAGCTAGCTCTCTGTCCTAGGATCTGATGGACTTATCTCACAAGGATGTAGCTCTCTGTATATGAAAATATTGGATTTGTCTGCCATGTAGGTAGCTCTCAGTAAATGAACACCATTGACACATCTGTCATGTAGCTAAAACTCACTATATGGAAATGTAGCACTACCCTGCCATGTAGCTAGCTCTCTGTATATGGACATTTTGGAATTTTCTGCCATGTATCTAGATCTCTGTACATGGATATGTTGGACTGAACTGCCAAATAGGTAGCTCTGTGTATATGAACATTTTGGACTTTTCTGCCCTGTAGCTCTTTCTATATGAACATATTGAACTTGTCTGCCATGTAGCTAGCTCTCAGTGTAAGGACATGTTGGACTCATCTGCCACGTAGTTAATAACTTGTATATGGACTTTTTGGACTGCTCTGCCATGTAGCTAGCTCTCAGTATTTGGACAAGTTGGACACATCTGCCATGTAGATAGAACTCTGTATATGGAAGTGTTGCACTACTCTGCCATGTAGGTAGCTCTCTATATACAGACAAGTTGGACTCATCTGACTTGTAGCTAGTACTCTGTATATGGAAATGTTGTACTACCCTGCCATGTAGCTAGCACTTTTTATATGGACATTTGAAATCGTCTGCCATATAGCTAGCTTTCTGTACATGGATAGGTTTCACTGATCTGCCAAGTAGGTCTCTCTCTATATGAACATGTTGGACTTGTCTGCCATGTAGCTAGCTCTCAGTACAAGTGCATGTTGGATTCATCTGCCATATAGTTAGTTCCCTGTTTATGGACATTTTGGACTGCTCTGCCATGTAGATAACTCTCTGTATATAGACAAGTTGGACTCATAAGCCTTGTACGTAGAATTCTGTGTAAGGAAATGTTTCACTACCCTGCCATGTAGCTAGCTCTCTGTATATGGACATATTGGACTCATATGCCATGTAGATAGCTCTCTGTACATGGATATTTTGGACTGATGTGCCCTGTAAGTGGCTCTCAGTATATGGACACGTTGGACACATCTGCCATGTAGCCACTACCCTGAATATGGACATGTTGGACTACTGTGCTTGCTCTCAGTATATGGGCACGTTGGACACATCTGGCATGTAGCTAGAATTCTTTATATGGAAATGTTGCACTACTCTGCCATGTAGCTAGCTCTCTGTATATAGACAAGTTTCACTCATCTGCCTTGTAGCTTGAACTCTGTATATGGAAATGACGCATTATGTTGCCATGTGGCTAGCTCTCTCTATATGGATGTTTTGGCCTCGTCTGCCAATAATCTAATTCTCTGTACATGGATATGTTTGACTGATCTGACAAGTAGGTAGCTCTCTGAATATGGACATATTGGACTTCTCGGCCATGTAGCTAGCTCTCAGTATATGGACACGCTGAACATATATGCCATGTAGATAGAACTCTGTATATGGAAATGTTGCACTACCCTGCCATATAGCTAGCTCTCTGTATAGGGATATTTTCGACTTGTCTGCCATGTAGCTCTCTCTGTGCACATGGATATGTTGTACTGATCTGACAAGTAGGTGTTGTTGTTGTTGTTAAGTGCCATCGAGTCGGTTCTGACCCATAGCGACCCTGTACAGGGTTTCCGAGGGTGTAAATCTTTACGGGAGTAGAAAGCCTCATCTTTCTCCCGCAGAGCGGCTG
>NW_006409282.1:38641-40060 GCF_000296735.1 Chrysochloris asiatica | reverse complement strand
CCAAGTAGGTAGCTCTCTGTAAATGAACATATTGGACTTGTCTACCCTGTAGGTGGCTCTCAGTATATGGACACATTGGACACATCTGCCATGTAGCTAGTACTCAGAATATGGACATGTTGGACTACTCTACCATGTAGGTACCCCTCAGTATGTTGACACGTTGGACACAACTGCCATGTAGCTAGAACTCTGTATATGTAAATGTTGCACTACCCTGCCATGTAGTTAGATTTCTGTATATAGACAAGTTGGACTCATCTGCTTTGTAGTTAGAACTCTGTATATGAAAATATTGTGTTACCATGTCATGTAGCTAGCTATCTATATATGAATATTTGATACTTGTCTGCCATGGTGCTAGCTCTCTGAACATGGATATGTTGGATTGATCTGTCAAGTAGGTAGCTCCCTATATATTAACATATTGGACTTGTCTGTCCTGTATTTGGCTCTCAGTATATGGACCTTGGATACATCTACCATGTAGCTGCTACACTGATTATGGACATGTTGGACTACTCTGCCATGTATCTAGCTCTCAGTATATGCACACGTTGGACACATTTGTCATGTAGCTAGATCTCTCTATATGGAAATGTTGCAATACTCTGCCATGTAGCTAGCTGTATATATGTAGACAAGTTGGTCACATCTGCCTTGTAGCTAGAACTCTGTATATGGAAATGATGCACTAGCTGCCATGTGGCTGTTGTTGTTGTTGTCAGGTGTCATTGAGTTGGAAGCGACTCATAGAGACCCCATGAACAGTAGAAGGAAACAATGTCTGATCCTGGGCCAACCTCACTACTGCTGCTACACTTGAGCCCATCAATGATGCCACCTTTCCAATCCATCTCGTTAGAGGTCTTCCTCTTTTTCTCTGACCCTCCACCTTACCCAGCATGACATACTTCTCCAATGATTGTTTCTTCCGCACAATATGTCCAAAGTATGAAAGACGAAGCTTAGCCATCCTGGCCTCCAAGGAGCCCTCTAGATGCACATCTTCCAAAACATATCTATTGGTTCTTTTGGCAGTCCATGGCCCTTTCCATATTCTCCTCCAACACCACAACTCAAAGGCATCAATTCTTCTACTATCTTCCTTATTCACTGTCCAGCCCTCGCATCCATATGAGGCTATTGAAAACACAATGGCCTGAATCAGGCGCACCTTAGTCCTCAAGCTGACATTTCTGCTTTTCAATACTTTAAAAAGTTCCTGTGCAGCAGATTTGCCCAGTGTAATACGTCGAATAATCTCTTGACTGCTTCTTCCGCGAGTGTTGATAGTTGATCCAAGAAGAATGAAGTCCTTGACAACTTCAATCTTTTTCCATTGATAAGAATGTTATTTATTGGTCCAGTGGTGAGGATTTTTGTTTTCTTGACATTGAGATTTAATCCATATCAAAG
>NW_006409282.1:30201-38466 GCF_000296735.1 Chrysochloris asiatica | reverse complement strand
GAAAGAATACAACCCTGTCTCACACCTTTCCCAATTTTAAAACATTCAGTGTTCCATGTTCTGTTCGAACAACTGCTTCTTGGTCTGCCAGTAAGTAGTCCCCTGTATATGAACATAGTGGACTTGTGTGCCACATAAGTGGCTCTAGGTATATGACACGTTGGACACATCTGCCATGTAGCTAGTACCCTGAATATGACATTTTGGAGTACTCTGCCATGTAGCTAGCTCTCAGTATATGGATATATTGGACTCCTCTGCGATGTCGCTAGTACGCTGTGTAAAGACATGTTGTACTACTCTGCCATGTAGCTGGCTCTCAGTATATGGACACGCTGGACACATCTCTCATGTAGCCAGAACACTGTATATGGAAATGCTGCACAACTGTGCCATGTAACTAACTCTCTGTATATTGACAACTTGGACTCATCTGTCTTGTTGATAGAACTCTGTATATAGAAATGTTGCACTACCCTGCCATGTAACTAGCTCTCTGTATATGGACATTTTGGACTCGTTTGCCTTGTAGCTAGCTCTGTATACATTGATATTTTGGACTTAACTGCCATGTAGCTACCTCTCTGTATATAGACAAGTTGGACTCATCTGCCTTGTAGCTAGAAATCTGTTTATGGAAATGTTGCACTACCCTGCCTTGTAACTAGCTCTCTGTATATGGACATTTTGGACGAGTCTGCAATGTAGCTAGCTCTCTGTACACAGATATGTTGAACTCATCTGGCAAGTAGGTAGCTCTCTGTATATGACCATATTGGATTTGTCTGCCATATAGCAAGCTCTCCGTATATGGACACGTTGGACATATGTGCCATGAAGATAGAACTCTGTATATGGAAGTGTTGCAGTACTCTGCCATGTAGCTAGCTCTCTGTATATAGAAAAGTTAGACTCATCTTCCTTGTAGCTAGAACTCTGTATATAATGTCACTACCCTGCCATCTAGCTAGCTCTCTCTTTATGGACATTTTGGACTCGTCTGCCATGTATCTAGCTCTCTGTATATGAATACCTTTGACACTTCTGCCATGTAGTTAGAACTCAGTATATGAAAATGTTGCACTACCCTGCCATGTAGCTAGTTCTCAGTATATGGACATGTTGGTCTCCTCTGCAATGTTGCTAGTACCCTGTGTATGGACATATTGTACTGCTCTACCATGTAGCTGGCTCTCAGTATATGAACACGTTGGACACATCTGCCATGTAGCTAGAACTCTGTATATAGAAATGCTGCACAACTCTGCCATGTAGCTAGGTCTCTGTATATTTACAAGTTGGACTCATCTGCCTTGTAGCTAGTACTCTGTATATGCAAATGTTGCACTACTCTGCCATGTAGCCAACTCTCTGTATATGGACATTTTGCGCTTGTCTTCCATGTAGATAGCTCTCTGTACATGGATATGTTGGACTAACCTGCAAATAGGTAGTCCGCTGTATATGAACATATTGGACTTGTCTGCCATGTAGCTAACTCTCAGTATATGGACACTTTGGACACATGTGACATGTAGTTAGAAATCTGTATATGGAAAAGTTGCACTACACTGCCATGTAGCTAGCTATTTGAATATAGAAAAGTTGGACTCATGTGCCTTGTAGCTAGAACCCAGTATATGGAAATGTTGCACTGCCCTGCCATGTAGCTTGCTTTCTGTATATGGAAATTTTGGACTCCTCTGCCATGTAGTTAACTCTCTGTACATGGTTATGTTGGACTGATCTGCCAAGTAGGTAGCTCTCTGTATATGAACATATTGATCTTTTCGGTCATGTAGGTGGCTCTCAGTATATGGACAAGTTGGACATATCCGCCATATAGCTAGTACCCTGAATATCTGCATGTTGGACTACTCTGTCATGTATCTAGTTCTCAGTATATGGACAAGTTGGACACATCTGCCAGGTAGCTAGAACTCTGTATATGATAATGTTGCACTCCCCTGCCATGAAGTTAGATCTCTATGTATAGAAAAGTTGGACTCATCTGCCTTGTAGCTAGAAATCTTTATACGGAAATCTTACACTACCCTGCCATGTAGCTAGCTTTCTGTGTATGGAAATTTTGGACTCATGTGCAATATAGATAGCTCTCTGTACATGCATATGTTGAACTGATCTGCCAATATGTATCTCTCTGCATAAGAACATGTTGCACTTTTCTGCCATGTAGCTAGCTCTCAATATATGGAAAAGTTGGACACATCTGCCATGTAGCTAGAACACTGTGTATGGAAATGTTGCACTACGATTCCATGTAGCTAGCTCTCTGTATATAAAAAAGTTAAACTCATCTGCCTGGTAGCTAGAACTCTGTGTATGGAAATGTTGCACTACCCTGCCTTGTAGCTAGCTATATTTATATGGACATTTTGAACTTGTCTGCCACGTAGCTAGCTATCTGTACATCGATATGTTACAATGATATGCGAAGTATTTAACTCTCTGCATATGAACATATTGGATTTGTCTTCCATGTAGCTAACTCTAAGTATATGGACATGTTGGACTCATCTGCCATGTAGCTAGTACCCTGTATATTGACATGATGGACTGCTCTGCCATGTAGCTAGCTCTCAGTGCATGGTGACGTTGGACACATCTTCCATATACCTAGAACTCTGTATATGGAAATGTTGCACTACTCTGTCATGTAGCTCGCTCTCTGTATATACACAATTGGACTCATTTGCCTTGTACCTAGAACTCTGTATATGGAAAGGTTTCACGACCCTGCCATGTAGCTAGCTCTCTGTATATGGACATTTTGAAATCGTCTGCTAGGTAGTTAGCTCTCTGTACATGCATATGAATGACAGATGTGCGTATTAGGTAGCTCTCTGATTATGAACATATAGGTATTGTCTGCCATGTAGGTGGCTCTCCGTATATGGACAAGTTGGATATATCTCCCATGTAGCTAGTACCCTGTATACGGATATGTTGGAAACGTTTACCATGTAGCTAGAAATCTGTATATGGAAATGTTGCACTACCCTGCCAAGAAGTTAGATACATAAATATAGACTAGTTGGAATCATCTGCCATGTAGCTAGTACCTTGTATATGGACATGTTGGACTGCTCTGTCATGTAGCCAGCTCCCAATGTATGGACACGTTGGGCACATCTGCCATATACCTAGAACTCTGTATATGCAAATGTTGCACTACCGTGCCATGAAGTTAGATCTCTACACATAGACAATTTGGACTCATCTGCCTTGTAGCTAGAAATTTCTATATGGAAATTTTGCACTACTCTGCCATATATATGGACATTTTGGACTCGTCTGGCAAGTAGTTAGCTCTTTGTGCATGGATATGTTGGACTACTCTGCCATGTAGGTAGCTCTGTGTATATGAACATATTGGACTTGTCTTCCATGTAGCTAGCTCTCTGTATATGGACATGTTGAACTCAACTGCCTTGTAGCTAGTACTCTGTATAAGGAAACGATGGACTACTCTGCCATGTAGCTAGCTCCCTGTATATGGACTCTTTGGAATTGTCTGACATATATTTAGGTATCCATGCATGGATATATTGAACTGACCTGATTTTTGAGTAGCTCTCTGTATATGAACTTATTGAACTTGTCTGTCATGTAGCTAGCTCTATGTATATCAGCATTTTGGTCTCATCAGCCTTGTAGCCCACTCTCTCTGTATGAACATGTTGGACTCATCTGCCTTGTACCTATTCCACAATATATACACATGTTGGACTAGTCTGCCACGTAGCTCAGTCTCAGTATATGGACATGTTGGAATCATCTGCCATATACCTAGTATTCTGTATATGGACATGTTGGACTACTCTTCCATGTAGCGAGCTCTCAGTATATAGACACATTGGACTCATCTGCCTTGTCACTAGTATTCTGTGTATGGATATGTTGGATTCTCTGACATGTAGCTAGCTCTCTGTATATGGACATGTTGGACTCATCAGCCATGTAGCCAGCTCTCTCTTTATGAACATGTTGGACTCATCTTCTTTGTAGCTTGTCCTCTATATATACACAAGTTGGACTCATCTGCCAAGTAGCTAACTTTCAGTATATGGACATGTTGGACTCATCTGCCATGAAGCTAGTATTCTGTATATGGACATGTTGGACTACTCTACCAGATAGTGAGCTCTCTCTATATGTATATTTTGGACTCGTCTGCCATGAAGCTTACTCTCTGCCCATGGATATGTTGGACTGATCTGTCATGTAGGTAGCTCTCTGTATATTAACTTAATGGACTTGTCTGCCATGTTGCTATCTCGATGTATATGGACATGTTGTACACATCAGCCATGTAGCCAGCTCACTCTGTATGAACATGTTGGACTCGTTTTTCTCATAGCTACTCCTCTATATATACACATGTTGGACTCATTTGCCATGTAACTTAGTTTTATTATAAGGACATGTTGGACTTATCTGCCATGTAGCTAGTACTCTGTATATGGACACATTGGACACATCTTCCATATACCTAGAACAATATATATGGGAATGTTGCACTACTCTGCCATGTAGCTAGCTCTGTGTATACAGATAAGTTGGACTCAGCTGCCTAGTAGCTAAAACTCTGTATATGGAAATGTTGCATTACCCTGCCATGTAGCTAGCACTCTGTATATGGGCATTTTTGACGAATCTGCCATGTATCTAGCTCTCAGTACATGGATGTGTTGGACTGATCTGCGAAGTATGTAGCTCTCTGTATATGAACATATCGGACTTATCTGCCATGTAGGTGGCTCTCAGTATATGGACACGTTGGACATATCTGCCATGTAGCAAGTACCCTGAATATGGACATATTGGACTATTTGGCCATGTATCTAGCTCTCAGTATATGAACACGTGGGACTGATCAGCCAAGTAGGGAGCTCTCTCTATATGAACATATTGGACTTGTCTGTCCTCTAGCTGGCTCTCAGTATATGGATACGTTGGACACATCTGCCACATAACTACTACCATGAATATGGACAGGTTGGACTAGTCTGCCATGTAGCTACCTCTCAAACGGACACGTTTGTCAGTTCTGCCATGTAGCTAGAACTCTGTATATGGAATGTTGCACTATCCTGCCATGTAGATAGATCTCTGTATATAGACATGTTGGACTCACCTGCCTTGTAGCTAGAACTCTGTATATGGAAATGTTGCACTACTCTATCATGTAAGTAACGCTATATATATGAATATATTGGACTTATCTGCCATGCAGTTAGCTCTCTGTATTAACATGTTTGACTCATCTGTTGTAGTTTGTCCTCTATAAATACACAAGGTGTACTCATCTGCCATGTAGCTATTACTCTGTATATGGACATGTTGGACGACTCTGCCATGTAGCTAGCTCTCAATATATGGATATGTTGGACTCATCTGCTATGCAGCCAGAACTCTGTATATGGAAATGTTGTACTACTCTGCCATGTAGCTAGCTCTCTGTATATGGACATTTTGGACTCATCTACCAAGTAGCTACCTCTCTGTGAATGGATAGGTTGGACTGCTCTGTCATGTAGGTAGCTCCGTGTATATGAACATATTGGATTTGTCTTCCATGTAGCTAGTTCACTGTATATGTACGTGTTGGACTCATCAGCCATGTAGCCAGCTCTCTCTGTATAAACATGTTGAACTCATCTGCCTTGTAGCTAGTCCTCTACATATACACATGTAGGACTCATCTGGCATGTAGCTAACTCTCAGTATATTGACATGTTGAACTAATTTGCCTTGTAGCTAGTACTCTGTATAAGGAAATGATGGACTACTCTGCCATGTAGCTAGCTCCCTGTATATGAACTTTTGCGACTCGCCTGTCATCTATCTAGCTATCTGTGCATGGATAAATTGAACTGACATGATATTTGTGTAGCTCTCTGTATATGAACATATTGGACTTGTCTGTCATGTAGCTAGCGCTCTGTATATCGACATGTTGGATTCATCAACCTTTTAGCCAGCTCTCTCTCTATGAACATGTTGTACTCATCTGCCTTGTACCTATCCCACAATATATACACATTTTGGACTAGACTGCCATGTAGCTCAGTCTCAGTATATGGACATGTTGGACTCATCTGCCATGTAGCTAGTACTCAGTATATGGACATGTAGGCCTACTCTACCATTTAGATAACTCTCATTATATGGACACCTTGACCTCTTCTGCCATGAAGCTACAGCTCTGTATATGGAAATGTTGCACTACTCTGCCATGTAGCTAGCTCTCTGTATATGGACATTTTGAACTTGTTTATCATGTAGCTAGCTCTCTTTGCATGGATATGTTGCACTGATCTGCCATGTAGTTAGCTCTCTGTATACGAACATATTTCACAAATCTGCCATATAGGTAGCTCTCAGTATATGATCATGTTGGACTCATCAGTCATGTAGCCAGCTCGCTCTGTATGACATGTTGGGCTAATCTTCCTTGTAGCTTGCCCTATAAATATACACATGTTGGACTCATCTGACATATAGCTAACTCTCAGTATATGGACATGTTAGACACATCTGCCATTTATCTCCTACTCTGTATATGAACATATTGGAATTTTCTTCCATGAAGCTAGCTCTCAGTATATGGACACATTGGACATATCTGCCATATACCTAGAACAATATATATGGAAATGTTGCACTACTCTGCCATGTAGCTATGTCTGTGTATATAGACAAGTTGGACTCATCTGCCTAGTAGCTAATACTCTGTATATGGAAATGTTGCACTACACTGCCCGCTATCTAGCTCTAGTTATATGGACATTTTTTACTCGTCTGGCATGTAGCTAGCTCTGTGTACCTGAATATGTTGGACTGATCTGCCAAGTAAGTAGCTCTCTGTATATGAACATGTAGGATTTGTCTGCCCTGTAGTTGTGACTCAGTATATGGTCATGTTGGTCTCATCTGCCATGTAACTAGAACTCTGTATATGGAAATGTTGCACTACCCTGCCATATAGCTAGCTCTCTGTATATGGACATTTCAGTCTCATCTGCCATATAGCTAGCTCTCTGTACATGGATATGATGGACTGATATGCCAAGTAGGTAGCTCTCTGTATATGAGCATATTGGACTTGTCTGCTATGTAGGTGGCTCTCAGTATATGAACACGCTGGACACATCTGCCATGTAGCTAGAACTCTGTATATGAAATGTTGTACTACACTTCCATGTAGCTTGCTCTCTGTATATGGACATTTGAGACTCGTCTTCCATGTAGCTACATCTCTGTACATGGATTTGTTGGACGGATCTGCCATGTAGGTAGCTTTCTGTATATGAACATATTGGACTTGTATGCCATGTAGCTAGCTCTTAGTATATGGACACAATTAACACATCTGCCATGTAGTTAGGACTCTGTATATTGAAATGTTGCACTACAATGCTATGTAGCTAGTTCTCTGTACATAGATATCTTGGACTGATTTGCCAAGAAGGTAAATCTCTGTGTATGAACATATTGGACTTGTCTGACATGTAGGTAGTTCTCAGTATATGGACACGTTGGACTCATCTGCCATGTAGCTGTTTTCGTTGTTATTCAGGTGCCATTGAGTCGGTTCCGACTCATAGCAACCCCATTCACCGCAGAACAAAACAATGTCCGAACCTCTGCCAACCTCACTACTGCTGCCACACTTGATGCCATCAATGGTGACACCTGGCCAATCCCTCTCATTAAGGGTCTTCCTCTTTTTCTCTGACCCTCCACGTTACCCAGCATGACCTTCTTCTCCAGCGACTGTTTCCTCCGTACAATATGTCCAGAGTATGAGAGTTGAAGCTTAGTCATCCTGGCCTCCAAGGAGCATTCTGGCTGCACTTCTTCCAAAACAGATCTATTAGTTCTTTTGCCAGTCCATGGCACTTTCAGTATTCTGCTGCAACACCACCTCTCAAAGGTTTCAATTCTTCTACAATCTTCCTTATTCACTGTCCAGATTTTGCATCCATATGAGGCTAATGAAAACACCATGGCCTGGGTCAGGCGCACCGTAATCCTCAAGCTGACATCTCTGCTCTTCAATACTTTAAAAAGTTCTTGTGCAGCAGATTTGCCCAATGCAATATGTCATCTGATATCTTGACTGTTGCTTCCGCGATTGTTGATAGTTGATCCAAAAAGAATGAAATCCTTGACAACTTCAATCTTTTCTCCATTGATAAGAATGTTGTTTATTGGTCCAGTGGTGAGGATTTTTGTTTT
>NW_006409282.1:0-6128 GCF_000296735.1 Chrysochloris asiatica | reverse complement strand
ATCTGCCTTGTAGCTGGAACTCTGTATATGGAAATGTTGCATTACACTTCATTGTAGCTAGCTCTCTGTATATGGACATTTTGAACTCGTCTGACGTGTAGCTACTTCTCTGTACATGGATATGTTGGACTCCTCTGTCATGGAGCTAATACCCTGAATCTGGACATGTTGGATTACTCTGCCATGTAGCAGGCTCTCAGTATGTGGACACTTTTGACACGTCTGCCACATAGCTATCTCTCTGTACATGGATATGTTGAATTGATCTGCCTAGTAGCTTGGTCTCTGTATATGAACATTTTGGACTTGTCATCCCTGTAAGTGGCTTGCAGTATATGGACACGTTAGACATGTCTGTTATGTAGCTACTGCCCTGAATGTAGACTTGTTGGACTACTCTGCCATGAGATAGCTCTCAGTATATGAACATGTTGGACACATCTGCCATGTAGCTAGAACTCTGTATATGGAAATGTTGCAGTACTCTGTCATGTAGCTAACTCTCTGTATATAGACAAGTTGGACTCATCTGCCATGTAGCCAGAACTCTGTATATGGAAGTGTTACACTTCTCTGACATATGGATAGACCTCTATATATGGACATTTTGTACTCGTCAGCCATGGAACTAGCTCTTTGTATGTGGATGTGATGGACGGATCTGACAAGTATGTAGCTCTCTGTATATGAACTTATTGAATTTGTCTGCCATGTAGGTAGCTCTCAGTATATGAACTCTGTTGACACATCTGCCATGTAGCTATAACTAAGAATATGGAAATGTTGCACTACTCTGCCATGTAGTTAGCTTTCTGTATATGGATATGTTGGACTGATCTGCCAAGTAGGTAGCTCTCTGTATATGATCATATTGACCTTGTCTGCCATGTGGGTGACTCTCAGTATATGGACAAATTGGACACATCTGCCATGTAGCTTGAACTCTGTATATGGAAATGTTGCACTACCCTGCCATGTGGCAAGCTCTCTGTATATGGACATTTTGGACTCTTCTGCCATGTAGCTACTTTTCTGTACATGGATGTGTTGGACTCCTCTGTCATGGAGTTACTACCCTGAATTTGGACATGTTGGATTACTCTGCCATGTAGCAGGCTCTCAGTATATGGACACTTTTGACACATCTGCCATGTAGCTAGAACTCTGTATATGGAAATGTTGCACTACTCTGCCATGCAGCTAGCTCTTTGTACATATACAAGTTGGACTCATCTGCCTTGTAGCTAGAACTCTGTATATGAAAATATGGCACTACCCTGCCATGTGGCTGACTCTCTGTAAATGGATATTTTGGACACCTCTGCCATGTAGCTAACTCTCTGAACATGGATAGGTTGGACTGATCTGCCAATGATGTAGCTCTCTGTATATAATCATATTGGATTTGTATGCCATGTAGTTTGCTCTCAGTATATGAACACCATTGACACATCTGTCATGTAGCTATATCTCAGTACATGGAAATGTTGCACTGTCCTGCCATGTAACTAGATCTCTGTATATGGACATTTTGGACTCTTCTGCCATGTAGCTAGCTCTCTCTACATGAATATGCTGGACTGATCTGCTAAGTAGGTTGCTCTCTGTATATGATCATATTGGACTTGTCTGTCATGTGGATGACTCTCAGTATATGGACAAGTTGGACACATCTGCCATGTAGATAGAACCGTGAATATGTTCATGTTGGATTACTTTGCCATGTAGCTGACTCCAAGTGTATGGACACGTTGGACACATATGTCATGTAGCTAAACTCTTTTTATGGAAATATTGTAATACTCTGCCATGTAGCTATCTCTCTGTACATGGTTATGTTGAATTGATCTGCCAAGTAACTTGATCTCTGTATATGAACATATTAGACTTGTCTGCCCTGTAGGTGGCTCTCAGTATATGGACACATTGGACACATCTGCCATGTAGCTAGAAAGCTGTATATGGAAATGTTGCCCTACTCCGTCATGTAGTTTATTGTCTGTATATAGACAAGTTGGACTCATCTGCCTTGTAGCTAGAACTCTGTATATGGAAATGTTAAACTATTCTGCCATGTGGGTAGATCTCTATATATGTATATTTTGGACGCGTCAGCCATGGAGCTATCTCTCTATATATAGATATGATGGAGTGATCTGACAGTATGCAGCTCTCTGTATATGAACATATTGGATAGTCTACCATATAGGTAGCTCTCAATATATAAACACCGTTGACATATCTGCCATGTAGCTAGAACTCATTATATGGAAATGTTGCACTACTTTTCCATGTGGCTAGCTCTCTGTACATGGACATTTTGCAATTGCCTTCCAAGTAGCTAGCTCTCTGTACATGGATATGTTGGACTGATCTGCCAAGAAGGTAGCTCACTGTATATGAATATATTGGACTTGTATGCCTTGTAGGTGGCTCCCAGTACATGGACACGTTGGACACATCTGCCATGTATCTACTACCCTTAATATGCCCATGTTGTACTACTGTGCCATGTAGTTAGCTCTCAGTATTTGGACACGTTGAACACATCTGCCATGTAGCTAGAACTCTGTATATGGAAATGTTGCACTACTCTGCCATGTAGCTAACTCTCTGTATATTTACAAGTTGACTCATCTGCCTTGTAGCTAGAACTCTGTATATGGAAATGTTGCACTACACTGCCATGTGGCTAGCTCTCTGTATATGGACTTTTAAGACTCGTCAGCCATGTAGCTAGCTCTCTGTACATGGATATGTTGGACTGATCTGACAAGTATGTAGCTCTCTGTATATGTACTCATTGAATTTATCTGCCATGTAGCTAGCTCTCAGTATATGGACACTGTTGACACATCTGCCATGTTGCTAGAATTCAGTATATGGAAATGTGGTACTACCCTGCCATGTAGCTTTCTCTCTGTAGATCAACATTTTGGAATCGTCTGCCATGTCGCTAGCTCTCTCTACATGGATATGTTGGACTGATCTGCCAAGTAGGTAGCTCTTTTTATATGATCATATTGGACATGTCTGCCATGTGGATGACTCTCAGTATAGGGACAAGTTGTACACATCTGCCATGTAGCTAAAACCCTGAATATGGAGATGTTGGATAACCCTGCCATGAAGCTAGCTCTCAGTATATGGACATATTGGACACATCTGCCAGGTAACTAGAACTCTGTATATGGAAATGTTGCACTACTCTGACATGTAGTTAGCTCTCTATATAGAGACAAGTTGGACTCATCTGCCTTATAGCTAGAACTTTGTATATGGAAATGTTGCACTACACTGCCATGTTACTAGCTCTCTATACATGGATATTTTGGACTTGTCTGCCATATAGCTAGCTCTCTGTACATGGATATGTTGTACTGATCTGCAAGTAGGTAGCTTTCTGTATATGAACATATTAGACTTGTCTGCCCTGTAGGTGGCTCTCAGTATATAGATTCATTGGAAACAACTACACTGTAGCTGAGTATGGACATGTTGGACTACTCTGCCATGTAGCTCTCTGTATATAGACAAGTTGCAGTCATCTGCCTTGTAGGTGGAACACTGTATATTGTTGCATTACACTTCCATGTAGCTAGCTCTCTGTATATGGACATTTTGGACTCATCTTACATGTAGCTAGTTCTCTGTACATGGATATGTTGGACTCCTCTGCGATGTAGCTAGTACCCTGTATATGGACATGTTGTACTACTCTGCCATGTAGCTAGCTATCTGTATATAGACAAGTTGGACTCATCTGCCTTGTACCTAGAACTCTGTATATGGAAATGTTGCACTACCCAGCCATGTGGCTAGTTCTCTGTATATGGACATATTAGACTCGTCTGCAATATAGCTAGCTCTCTGTACATGGATATGTTGGATTTATCTGCCAAAGAGTTTGGGCTCTGTATATGAATATATTCGACTTGTCTACCCTGTAGGTTGCTCTCTATATATGGACACGTTGGACACATCTGCCATGTATCTACTACCCTCACTATGCTCATGTTGGACTACTCTGCCATGTAGCTTGCTCTCAGTATATGGAAACGTAGGACACATGTGACATGTAGCTAGAACTCTGTATATGGAAATGTTGCACTACTCTGCATTTAGAGAGCTCTCTGTATATAGACAAGTTGGACTCACCAACCTTGTACCTAGAATTCTGTATATAGAAATGTTTCACTACCCTGCCATATAGCTAGCTCTCTGTATATGGACATTTTTTACACATCTGCCATATAGCCAGCTCTCTGTACATGGATATGTTGGACTGATCTGACATGTATATAGCTCTCTGTATATGAACATATTGGACTTGTCTGTCATGTAGCTATCTCTCAATATATGGACACGATGGACACATAAGCCATGAAGCTAGAACTCTGTATATAGAAATGTTGCACTACACTGCCACGTAGCTAGCTCTTTGTATATATACAAGTTGGACTCATCTACCTTGTAGCTATAACTCTGTATATGAAAATGTTGCACTACCCTGCCATGTAGCTAGCTCTCTGTATATGAACAGTTTGGAATTATCTGCCATGCAGCTAGCTCTCTGTACATGGATATGTTGGACTGATCTGACAAGTAGGTAGCTCACTGTATATGAACACATTGGAATTGTGTGCCATGTTGTTAGATCTCAGTATATGGACATCTTGGACACATCTGCCTTATAGCTAGAACTCTCTATGTGGAAATGTTGCTCTACTCTGCCATGTAGGTAGCTCTCTGTATATAGACAAGTAGGAATAATCTGCCCTGTAGCTAGAATTATGTATATGGAAATGTTGCACTACCCTACCATGTAGTTAGCTCTCCGTATATGGATATGTTGGACTGATATGCCAAAAAGTAGCGCTATGTATATGAACATATTGTACTTGTCTGCCATATAGGTTGTTCTCAGTATATGGACACGCTGGACACATCCTCCATGTAGCTAGTACCCTGAATATGGACATGTTGGACTACTCTGCCATGTAGCAAGCTCTCAGTATATGGATACATTGAACACATCTGCCATGTAGCTAGAATTCTGAATTTGGTAATGTTGCACTACCGTGCCATGTAGTTAGATTTCTGTATATGCATTTAGAGAAGTTGGACTCATATATAGACAAGTTGGACTCATCTGCCTTGATGAAGTTGGACTCTGTATATAGACAAGTTGGACATATCTTCCTTGAAGCTAGAATTCTGTATATGCAAATATTCCATTACAATGCCATGTAGGTAACACTCTCTATATGGATATTTTGGACTCCCCTTCCATATAGCTAGCTTTCTGTACATGGATATGTTGTACTGATCTGCCAAGTAGGTAGGTCTCTCTATATGGAGATATAAGATTTTTCTGCCATATAGCTAGTTCTCAGTATATGGACACGTTGTACACATCTGGACTGTAGATAGAATTCTGTATATGGAAGTGTTGCAGTAGTCTGCCATGTAGCTAGCTCTCTGTACATAGACAAGTGGGACTCCTCGGCCTTGTAGCTAGAACTCTGTATATGGAAATGTTGCACTACACTGCCATGTAGCTAGCTCTCTGTATAAGGACATTGTGGACTCGTCTTCCATGTAGCTAGCTTTCTGTACATGGATATGTTGAAGTGATCTGTCAAGCAGGTATACCTTTCTATATGAACATATTGGACTTGTCCGATATGTAGCTAGCTCTTAGTATATGGACATGTTGAACTCATCTGCCTTGTACCTTGAAATCTGTATATGGAAATGTTGCACTACCCTGCCTTGTACCTAGCTCTCTGTATATGGACATTTTGGATTTGTCTGCCATGTAGCTTGCTCTCTGTACATGGATATATTACACTGATCTGCCAAGTAGGTAGCTCTTTGTATATGAACACATTGGACTTGTCTGCCATGTAGCTAGCTCTCAGTATATGGACCTGTTGGACTCATCGGACATATAGCTAGAACCCTGTATATGGACATGTTGGACTGCTCTGCCATGTAGACAGCTCTCAGTGTACGGACACGTTGGACATTTCTGCCATGTAGCTAATACTCTGTATATGGAAATGTTGCTCTACCCTGCCTTGTAGCTAGCTCTCTGTATACGGACATTTTTGAATTGTCTGCCA
>NW_006409281.1:94538-99557 GCF_000296735.1 Chrysochloris asiatica | reverse complement strand
TGTGAATATCTGGCTAGAGAGTTGCAACCTGGGATTGTTGGGACAGATGATAAGGATAAGAAATAGAACTCTGAAATCTGTGACTGAGAGGTGTTCAACAATGAAGGCATTTGAGCAGTAGAGGAAAAAGTCAGCTAGCAGAAAGACACTACGTTAAATCTGTTAAGTTCATAGATTATGTTTTCTAACCTACATACTGCCATCCCTAGTATATAGGTGAAGATTTTATGTTTCAGAATGGTTCCATTGCCTATTCACATATGTTAGATTCAAGATTCAACTCCTGTTTTCACTGATTCCATAAGCTTGGCACTACGTATTTTTAAAGTCTTCTATGGAAGTCCTGGTGTGGCACTGTAGGTTAATGTGCTGGATTGCAAAGTTGATTTGAACATCAAGGTCGGCAGGTAAGGATGGCCAGCTGCTCTTGGAAACATTATACAGGGTCGCTATGGGTCAGAACTAACTTGGCTACACTTAACAACAACAACAACAACATGGTCTCATAAAAAATATTCGCAGCCTGTGTTATACTTTGTATATTTTCTTTTGTGAATTATTTTTGTTTTTTCATTTTCCTTTTGATGTCTTGACACTGTAGCGATACCACACTTTTGTCTTTCTGCTCTCCTAACACATTTTCTGAGCATCAAGGGGTTACAAAGGTTTTGCAACACTACTAGAATCAAGGAAGCTTTCTCTTCTCACAATGTCTCAGAGATTATTGGAGCCTGTATCTTTCCTGTCCCTCTCAGATTTACCTGATATCCTTCTCATTCACTCCATGTTGAGCGATTTTTCTCTTTAAACACTGGGCATAAAATGACCATATCTAAATGAATATCTGAGTTGACACATATTGGTAAGATTCCCAACTTCAATATCAGGGTACCATTTCAACAATTTGAAGGATAACATAATGTGATTTTGTCACCATGCAATTTATCTATTCTTGGGCTAATTTGTGTGTGTGTGTATACACCTTTGTTGGGCATAAGCAGGTTTCAAAGTAGAGGTTGTTGGGGTCAATTAAGTTTTAAAATAGTCACTAATAATATAGAGGGAAAATCTCAAAATCACAAAGTGAAATGAGGATGGGAATCTTTTGCAACCAAATAACTAAAGTGCAAGTAGTACAGTGTTTGGACCCAACAACCACATGTGCTTGAAGATTCAGCAGCAAATCACTTTCTTTATTCCTTCTCCCTCTCACTACACTGACTTCCTTGATGACCTTGAAAATCTGAACTAAGCTCCTTTCTCAGGGTCTTCTCATTCTTGAGGCCTTGTCCACATGGCACCCTGCCTGTTGGTATTACAAGAACACCCAGTAAATAGTCTCTCCTCAGAGCAGCATTCCCTGCTCACTCTCTCCTTTGGACCACATTTCTTTTATTCAGAGTAACTTCTCATCATTTGACATGTTTAATGATTCTTTATACCCTTTGTAGATATTAGGTTATACCCTTTGTTTTTCGCGACTGCATCCACATAGAATAGACTTTTCCTGGAACATATAGTTGGCAGTTCATATTCTCCAAATGAATGAATGAATTTCTTATAACAACTGTAGACAACATGCCTGTTTAGGGAAAAGGCTGAGGATAGTATTGAGATTCTTTATATAGATAGCATTGTTGTTGTTGTTAAGTGCCATAGAGTCAGTTCTGACCCATAGTGACCCTGTATAGGGTATCTAAGGAGTAGCTGGTGAGCTTGCATTGCCAACCTTCAGGTTCAAATTGACTTTGCAGTTTGGCGCATTAACCCACAGTGCCACACCAGGACTACTAAAGATAGCACTAGATATACCTTAAAGAAATAAGATGCCCATAGTAAAAAGAAAAATTAATTGATTGGTGGGAAAATATAAATTGTATCATTTCCACTGATTTTTAAGCTTAATAGTATGACAATTAGTTATGTTCTCTCTTTGCTGGTAGTCCCATCAACCACATGGAACCAGGAAACAATACACGAATTTCAGTATTTCTTCTTCTGGGATTTTCAGAGGAACCAGAATTGCAACCATTCTTCTTTGATCTGTTTCTGTCTATGTATCTGATCACCATGTTTGGAAATATGCTCATCATCCTAATCATCATCTCAGACGCCCACCTCCACACGCCCATGTACTTCTTCCTTGCCAATCTGTCCTTGGTAGACATCTGCATTACCACCACCACTGTCCCAAAAATGCTGGTGAATATCCACACACAGAGCAAAGTCATCACCTATGAAGGCTGCATCACCCAGATGTACTTTTTTGTACTTTTGGTGGGGTTGGATGACTTCCTTCTGACTGTGATGGCCTATGATCGCTTCATAGCCATCTGTCACCCCCTTCAGTATACAGTCATAATGAACCCCCAGTTCTGTGGACTGCTGGTTCTGGTATCCTGGATTATTAGTGTCCTTCAATCCTTACTAGAAAGCTTAATGGTGTTGCGGTTGTCTTTTTGCACAGATGTGGAAATCCACCATTTTTTCTGTGAACTTAATCAGGTGGTCCTTTGTGCCTGTTCTGACACCTTCATTAATGAAATAGTCATGTGTTTGTTAGCTGTGCTGTTGGGTGGCTTCCCCCTCACTGGGATCTTGTTCTCCTATTATAAGATTCTTTCCTCCATTCGTATGATCTCATCAACTCAGGGGAAGTATAAAGCATTTTCCACCTGTGCTTCTCACCTTTCAGTTGTCTCCTTATTTTATTTTTCGGCCATTGGAGTATATATCGGTTCTTCTACTACTCACAATGCACATTCAGGTACAACAGCTTCGGTTCTGTACACCATAGTCACACCCATGCTGAACCCCTTCATCTACAGCCTGAGGAATAAAGACATAAAGGAGGCTTTGAAGAGATTACTCAGGAGAGAGGTCATAAAGGGCCACCTATCCTGACACTGAAGAAGTGACTGTGACTGAGACTGTATATTTCTATCCTGGAGTTTCAATGTCTTTTATTTTAAGCAATTTCCTTACTTTCTTTGAAATCCAGACAACTTCCCCCTTTGTTATTTCTAACTTTAAATCAGTAATTATTTGTAAACTTCCACTTATTTTATATGATAACATGGATATAAGAAAGCATAATTCCTCCTCAAGTGATGCATAATACTGCAAGTAATTCTTTCCTCTGTTTTATTGAAAAACAAACAAACCTTATACATGACAACTATGACTATTTGTATGATTATATTTTCTTGTACAACTTTATTTTCATATATATTAAATAAATAAAAATGTACAGGAAACTCTGTGGACACAATATTCAACTTTGTTTTGTATCATCCCTTTCTATGTCACTATTTTAAGGTCTCTTCTTGATAATGTAAACTTAGCATACTGCTATATTATGTAGTAGAAGGATCCTTGGTGGCATAGTGGTTTGTGCATTGGGCTGCTAGCCACAAAGTCAGTTGTTTGAATCCACCTGCTACTCTGGAGGAGAAAGAAGAGGCTTTCTGCTCCCATAAAAAAATTTTTTTTAAAGCTTTTATTGAGAATTAAGTGGTAGTTTGCGTGGAAGAACATTGGTTGTGCACTTATCCTATACTATTTCATTTCATTGCAATGATTACAATCCCCTCCATGCATCATCATTAATAGTATTTGCTGCTATTTCCTCTTTTATTTTTTTATGTACGCAAAAACGCTCAGGAATATATAATCATTTAAACAACCTAAGGGCACATTCTGCAAGCCTGCCTCCTGGCCGACAGCACACAGCCTCTCTGTTTCCATGAGTCTAGAGTCCACAGCTACTTTATCTCTGCATGTGATCATCTATGCCTCCATCTCTGGTGTCACTGCTTCTCTAGTTAGTGTCCCCCATTCCACTCAAGCTCTTATCCCTTGATGAATCTGATCTTCTGTTCCTGGAATGTAATATTAACTATTCCCTCCTTTTAGTTACAAAACTTCTACCTTTACAGTTGTGAAAGTTGCAATTAGTCATAATAACAAAACTCACTATTGAATCAGTAGTGATGTTGGCCCAGGATCAGGCAGTGTTTTGTTCTGCTGTGCATAAGGTTGCTATGAGTCATTGCCAACATGATAACACCTAACAACAACAACAACTGTTTAATTAAAATATCCTATCCCCATATCCTTTCACTAGATCCAACTATACAAGGTGAAAACTATTCGGAAGGGATTCTACCTTCCCCTGCACACTGAAACTAAACTCTTTCTTGAAAATTTGTAAGTCAGCCACTTCATGCCTTTTGTTGTTGTTAGGTGCCATCAAGTTGGTTCCCACTCATAGTGACCTTATGCACAGCAGAACGAAACACTGCCCAATTCTGGGCCAACCTCCCTATTGTTGCCATGCTTGATCCCATTGATGCTGCCACTTTGCCAATCTATTTAGCAGGGGGTCTTCCTCTCATGCTTTTTAGACCCCCATTTCAGGTAGCCAATGTCTAATTTGCCCATCCCTATCAACCCTGTATTACAATGAAATGTGTAAAGAGCTGGAGTAAGAAAACCAAAAGGGAAGAACATGCTCAGCATTACTCAAGCTGGGTAACTGAAGAAAAAATTCAAGCCTTGAATTTCGTTATTGTAGGATTCTCTGGACAAGCTATTGAATGATGCGGACAGCATCAAAAGAAGATGGAATGAATACACAAAGTCACTATATCAAAAGGAAATGGTTGATGTTCAACCATTTCAAGGGATTTGTTGTTGTTGTTGTTGTCAGGTGCCATCGAGTCAGAACCTACTCATAGTAACCCCATGCACAGCAGAATGAAACAATGTCCGATCCTGGGCCAACCTCATTACCGCTGCCACACTGGACGCCATCAATGATGCCACCTGGCTGATCCATCTCTTTTGGGGTCTTCCTCTTTTTCTCTGACCCTCCATCATACCCAGCATGACATCCCTATCTCCAGTGACTGTTCCCTCCTGACAATATGTCCAAAGTAAGAAAGACGAAGCTTAGCCATCTTGGCCTCCAAGGAGCACTCTGGCTGCACTTCTTCCAAAACAGATCTATTGGTTCTT
>NW_006409281.1:89435-94438 GCF_000296735.1 Chrysochloris asiatica | reverse complement strand
GCCCACCTCCACATGCCCATGTACTTCTTCCTTGCCAATCTGTCCTTGGTAGACATCTGCGTTACCACCACCACTGTCCCAAAGATGCTGGCGAATATCCAGATACAGAGCAAAGTCATCACCTATGAAGGCTGCATCACCCAGATGTACTTTTTTTTACTTTTTGCGGGGTTGGATGACTTCCTTCTGACTGTGATGGCCTATGATCGCTTCATAGCCATCTGTCACCCCCTTCAGTATACAGTCATAATGAACCCCCAGTTCTGTGGACTGCTGGTTCTGGTGTCCTGGATTATTAGTGTCCTTCAATCCTTACTAGAAAGCTTAATGGTGTTGCGGTTGTCTTTTTGCACAGATGTGGAAATCCCCCACTTTTTCTGTGAACTTAATCAGGTGGTCCATTGTGCCTGTTCTGACACCTTCATTAATGAAATAGTCATGAGTTTGTTAGCTGTGCTCTTGGGTGGCTGTCCCCTCACTGGGATCTTGTTCTCATATTACAAGATTCTTTCCTCCATTCGTATGATCTCATCAACTCAGGGGAAGTGTAAAGCATTTTCCACCTGTGCTTCTCACCTTTCAGTTGTCTGCTTATTTTATTTTACGGCCATTGGAGTATACATCAGTTCTTCTGCTACTCCCAATGCTCGTGCAGGTACAACAGCTTCGGTTCTGTACACCATGGTCACGCCCATGCTGAACCCCTTCATCTACAGCCTGAGGAATAAAGACATTAAGGAGGCTTTGAAGAGATTATTCAGGAGAGAGGTCATAAAGGGTCACCTGTCCTGGCATTAAATAAGTGACTGTGACTGAGACTGTTTATTTCTATCCTGGAGTTTAAATATCTTTTATTTTAAGCAATTCTCTTACTTTCTCTGAAATCCAGACAACTTCCCCCTTTGTCTTTTCTCATACTTCCACAAAGTAATTTCCAAATTTGAATCAGTAATTATTTGTAAACTCCCACTTACTTTATATGGTGACATGAATATAATAAAGAGTAATTCCTCCTCAAATGATACATAATACTGCAAGTAATTGTTTCCTCTGTTTTATTGAAAACAAAACAAAACAAAAAGCATACACATGACAACTATGACTATTTGTATGATTGTATTTTCTTGTGCAACTTTATTTTCATATATGTAAAATAAGCAAAATTGTACAGGAAACTCTGGGAACACAATTTTTAACTTTGTTTTGTATCATCCCTTTCTATGTCACTATCTTGAGTTCTCTTCTTCATAATGTAGACTTAGCATAGTGTTATGTTTTATAGTAGAAGGATCCTTGGTGGCATAATGGTTTGTGCATTGGGCTGCTAAACAAAAAGTCAGTGGTTTGAATCCACCTGCTATTCTGGAGGAGAAAGATGAGGCTTTTTTGCAACCATGAAATATATATTTTTAAGCTTTTATTGAGAATTAAGTGGTAGTTTACATGGAAGAACACTGGTTTTGCACTCACCCTATATTATTTCGTTTCATTGCAATGATTACAATCCCTCCATGCATCATCATTAAAAGTATTTGCTGCTGTTTCCTCTTTTTTTTTTAATGTACACAAAAGCACTCAGGAATATATAATCTTTTAAACAACCTAAGGGCATATTTTGCAAGCATGCCTCCTGGCCAACAGTGTGCAGCCTCTCTGTTTCCACAGCTATTTTATCTCTGCATGTGAGTCTAGAGTGCACAGCTACTGTATCTCTGCATGTGATCATCTCTGCCTCCATCTCTGGTGTCACTGCTTCTCTGGTTAGGGTCCCCCCTCCACTCAAGCTCTTCTCCCTTGATGATCCTGGTCTTCTGTTCCTGGAATGTAATACTAACTACTCCCCCCTTATTGTTACAAAACTTCTATCTTTACAGTTGTGACAGTCACAATTAGTCATAATAACAATACTCACTATTGAATCAGTAATGATGTTGACCCAGGATCAGGCAGTGTTTTGTTCTGCTGTGCATAAGGTTGCTATCAGTCATTGCTGACTCAATGACACCTAACAACTATGGAATCAAAAGAATCCTATCCCCATATCTTTTCACCAGATCCATCTATAAAAGGTGAAACCATTCAGTGGGGATTCTACCTTCCCCTGCACACTGAAACTAAACTCCCTCTTGAAAATTTGTAAGTCAGCCACTTCATGCCTTTTGTTGTTGTTGTTGTTAGGTGCCATCAAGTTGGTACCTACTCATAGTGACTTTATGCACAGCAGAATGAAACACTGCCCAATTCTAGGCCAACCTCACTATTGTTGCCGAGCCTTTTGATGCTGCCACTTTGCCAATCCATCTCACAGGGGGTCTTCCTCTCATGCCCAGAAAGGGGCTGTAGTGCTATGATATAGGGATTAAAACATAGGTTGAATGGGTAAAGGAGAGGAAATAATGTCAAAGTGCTTGACTGTTTTGTGGATATTGGGTTCCCCTGCTTATTAGTGTAATATAGACATTTTAGTGTGATAGAATGGATAATTGGGAAGATGATTGCAGAAAGCTTGCAAACCCATCTTCAGTTTATAACAGATTGGATTATCTAAAAGGGGTCTAGAATGTGCCCCAGAAGATAGGCTTCTTGGTAAGTTTTGCTGGAGTATGAGGCCTTATGTGGCATCCTGAGCCCCACCAGAACCTTCAGGTGTGGGACATTCCCAATTGAAAAGACATGCAGACAAACCTGGAACAGCTAGATGAACAGAAGGAACTTTTTGAAAGAATGGAGAAAAAAGAGCAGACTCTTTGGCTGTTTTCCCTAAAGCCTTCAAGGCAAGAAAAGTCAGCCCATCAGGTTAAACCTCTTTCTAAGACTGAAACACAAAGGGTCTTGTATGAAACACATGAAGAGTCTTGTATGCCCGCTAGTGAACATCCTGGTCAACTTGGGAATGGAAGTGGGGGAAATGCAGGAAAGGGTTCTGGATAGGTTTCAGGATGGGCTGGCTTGTTTTAAGTTCAGGGAGTTTTGTGAACTCTCGAGCCCAAAGTCACTGATCTGACCACTGTGGGCTAGAGCTCAGAATAAAGCAGCCAGCTGATTTGAAGAGGAGGGGGAGGCATGCGAGAACTCCCAGACTGCAGATAGACCTAGTGTGGATGGATTCCTAATGAGAATTCAGCCAGATCAAGATAAAGAAGTGTGATATAGGGAGCAAGTGTAAAGTGCCTGATCAACTAGACCCTTGCTTATGGATGAAGCTGCCCCAAATTCCAATTGAATAGAGAAGGATCCTTCATATCAAGAATCCAGCATGGATACTCACAAGTACACTGGATTGATTGGGATGGGTAACTTAGACTTCGACTAACAAAATTGGGGTGGGTGACTACAAAGTTATGAAGTGGCTGGCTTATAAGCATTCACGGGGGAGCTTAGAGTCAGAAAGAGGGGAGTAAGACAGATAGCCTACTGACATAGTGCTGGAGAGTTGATGTAATCTTGAGGTAAGACTGTACAAGTGTATTGATGACCTTCCTAGCTAAAGGAAAACTGTTCTGGAGATTCTTAGAAACTTAACTTTAAAAAAAGGTATTGGCCAGATCAATAGCTGCATACCAGGTACCTGGAGATGTATGGATTTAATCAAGCAAAGAAGCAACATCTGGGACAGAGATGCAATAAGAGTTACAACCTGGCTAGGTTTCAATAATTCACTGTCATTCTCCAAGATCCATTTGTTTTTTACACAGGACAGATAAGTGAGTTAAATGACCATATGTTGGAAATTCCCACCCCTGTATCCTTCAAGTCCTTGGTTGTAGCCTTAATTTCTGCAATCCCTCCAGGAATGCAGTATTGCTTTGGTTTACCATCTTGCTAGGTAAAGGTAGTTCTAATGGTTTCCACTTAGCTTTTCCAACCATAATAGTCTGTATTATACATTTCAAGGATCCAATGTGGGGGTTCTGCCATTGCTGAGCATGTCTAGTCCGATTATGTATTCTGGAACTGAGGTAATCACCACAAGATGAGTTCAAGGACCCACCAAAACCTACAGTTGACAGATCTTAGCTAAGATTCCCTTGATAACTTGACCTCCATATGCCCCCATGCTGACTGATGGACCACAGTGACCTTTTGGTTCCCCTGGAATTAATGTCAACTCAGAGCCAGTGTTCAGTAATCCCTCAGTAATCTAATTATTTATTTCCCCCTATGAACAGTCACTCTTGTATAAGGCTATAGATCCCTTTGGGGAAGGCTGGAAGTAAGACTAACAGCTTACAGTATAATAGGGTCCTTACACAAGGAGACACAGCCACTCATTCATTCGAGGGGTTGTCGGTCTGTAACTGAGTCAAATCTAGGAATTGATTGAGAGGACATGACTCTCTGCTTTGGTGAATCAAGTTAGACTGTCATTCACTTGATCCAAAGTTCTTCCTCTTGTATAAATCAAGTAAATATTTAGTAGGTTTCTCATCTGTTTCGCTTCTAGGGGACACCCTGCCTAATTAGCCAATGCCAAACAAATGGATTGGCAAAGTGGTAGCATCAATGGGTTCAAGTGTGGTAACAATAGTGAGGTTGGCCCAGGATCGGGCAGTATTTTGTTCTGCTCTGCATAAGGTCACTATGAGTTGGTACCGACTCGATGGCACCTAGCAACAACAACAATAAGTCCACAAAAGTCAGACTATTCTGATTATTGCTATGATTCTGCTGTCTATTATGTTAACCACATCTACTTTGTCGTTATTAATTAAGTGCTGCCTCTAGGCCCGACCACCAAGGGGTCCAATCTGCCCCATTGTGTTTGTTGTTGTTGTTGTCAGGTGTCATCGAGTCGGAACCAACTCATAGCAACCCCATGTACAGCAGAACGAAACAATGTCTGATCCTGGGCCAACATCACTACCACTGCCACACTAGAGTCCATCAGTGATGCCACCTGGAAGATCCATCTCATTGGGGGTCTTTCTCTTTTTCTGACCATCCATCTTACCCAGCATGACTTCCTTCTCCAGCGACTGTTCCCTCTTGACAATATATTCAAA
>NW_006409281.1:87776-89308 GCF_000296735.1 Chrysochloris asiatica | reverse complement strand
GTTAATGCACCAGACTGCAAAGCCATTTGAACTGCAAGGTTGACAGTTCAAGCTCACCAGGTGCTCCTTGGAAACTCTATACAGGGTCGCTATGGGTTGGAACTGACTCGATGGCACTTCACATCAACAACAACTGCAGCAAATTCTATTTTTGATAATATGGTAGTTGTGGCAGTTGGAGATGTTCAGACCACACCCGAGACTCTCCTTGGCAGTCGGTGCCCCCCGCCCCCCAGTCCTGTTTCTGGCCCTTGCCTCACCAGAGCCTCTGTACTCAACTCTTCTGTGGGAGCAAAGGACTGAGCCTCGGTCTTGTTCAGAGCTGCTGCTGAATTGTTATTTCTTCTTATAGATTCTTGCGAATCTGGGACCTCACTCAGGCAATTTCTCATCTCCAGTGATAACGCCACATTTGGTGAATTTCCACTGACATCAAACTCACACTGATCCACCCAGGATGGTAGGTCTGACAGGTAAGGGTTCTCCTTCTGGGTTCTCTAATCAAGTCCTAAGAATGGCTTGCCCGAGCCAGTGCCTCCCTCCCTCTCCAGGCTGGTGAAGCAGATGCCAAGGGTCCCTCTTCCATCCTTCAATACTTTGTCCGCTCCAATTCCCAGGGTTGAAGGACAGACCTTAGCCATAATCATAGGTAGCTAGTCAGTGGATCTCAATATGAACCTGCAGCCGGACGTTGAGCATCATGAAAGTCACGATGTACAAGTAAGGGGAGTTGATTCGCAGGCCAGGTCAAAGAAGATGAGCAACTTGCCGGTCAGCCACTTGCAGAAGACCCCATAAGAGCGGGCTGCGGCCAAGTGCAACAACTGGACAGCCAGGCCCTACAGAACCTACGCCATGTTAGAACTGCTCTGTGGCGCACCACGTGCCCCTGCCAAATGGGGTTGCCGGCACTCTGCTGGTCCCTCTCCGCGCTGGTTGCCAAGTCTCTGTCCTGTCCACTGGCCTCTGGCGCGCTCAGAGAAGCGGGCCAGGGCTGCGGAGGAAGGCACCTGCCGTCCTAGGCTCAGAAAGCATCTGGTCCTGCCAATCTATGTTCATGAGGGATATTGGCCTATAATTTTCTTTTTTATTGATGTCCTTCCCTAGTTTTGGTATGAGGGTTATCCTTGCGTCATAAAATATATTAGGAAGTTTTCATCCTTTTCTATATTCTGGAATAATTTGAGTAGAACTGGTGACAGCTCTTCCTTGAATGTTTGGTATAACTAACCAGTGAAGCAATCTGGACTGGACTTTCTTTGGTTGGGAGTTCTTTGATGATCTGATGAGTTTCTTCATTTATTATAGGTCTGTTCAAGTTTTCTGCTTCACTCTGTGTAAGTTTAGGTAGGTCGTGTTTTTCTATAACTGTATCTCTCTCTCCAGATTTTCAAATTTGTTGGAGTACAACTCTTCATAATACTCTGTTATTATTATTTTTATTTGTATTAGTTCTGTTGTGACATTGTTGCAGACCGCAGGTATTGGGGTGTTGAGGACCCGTGTCATGGACGAAAATCCAGCACGTGGCC
>NW_006409281.1:83363-87540 GCF_000296735.1 Chrysochloris asiatica | reverse complement strand
GACCAGTGTCTCACAAGGCGATGAGCTCAGAGGTTGCACTAACAAATGAGAAATTACCTAATGAGCAGATTTCAGGAAGCTGTAAATATCTCCTTTGATGCTTTCCCTCAATCTTGTGTATCTTGGGCTAGAAAGCATATGGTTGATTCTTTTGGAGTCATACATATGACTGAGGGACTGTTGCTTGACACCTTCCTGCTGCGTTCTCTGTGGACAGAGCATCAGTCTGTGCTAATATCTATCCAGAAAGGAATTTTTACTTCTGTACAATGACCTTCCTCATGAATATTCCATTCAGGTGAGTTTGAGAGCCCAATAGATACTGCAGGAAAGAGCCAGGGAGAATGGAATGTAACCCATTCTAACCCGAGCTTAGAGAAGACTGTGTGTGTTTGTTGTTTGCTTGCTGGGTAATTGGTTCATACATGTCTTTTAATACATTAGAAAGAGAACTGTCTATTAATGAGAATATGTCTGAGAATATGGAAAACACACCTTTAGCATATCCTCCACACAAGTTTTTACCATTTTCTGTCTCTTATCAATAATTTCTCTGAGATCACATTCTCTCATTTCTTTTCACAATACACATATATTCACAATCTATTCTATTTCAGTCACCATCTAAACTATGCCCAGGAAGAATGCAAAGTGTGAAAAGCCTTGCTACATCCCTCAAGGTACTCACAGTATAGCAAAAAAAAAAGACATGAAATTAAATGAAAGCAATACAGCGTGATAGTCCTTTCTATTCAAAGTAAGTACATGTAAGAAGTTGTGTCTTCTCTGAAAATGGTAAAATACATTATCAAAGGAAAAGAGTCCATAAGGTTGTGGAAGATGAGATGGAGTTTTTCACCTGGAAAGTGTGTGAAAAATTCCAAGTGGATCAGTGTGTGAGAGATCCCAAGCAGAGGAAATGTGGTGTGTAAAGTTGCTGAGTATGGAAAATATGGCAGCAGGTGAAGCTTCAAGACACATTCAAAGCCTTGAGATGAAATGCAGGAGAAAGTGACACTGCCAGGTTGGGCATGGAGAGTCAAGGTTTGTATGTGAAGACAGGGATTGTGAATTAATATCAAGTGGGAATTTCTGGGATGTATGTATTAAATAAACAAGTTTATTTCTCATATTTATAATATTTTATGAACAATTTTATCTGGGTCAATGTGAATATCTGGCTAGAGAGTTGCAATCTGGGATTGCTGGGACAGATGATAAGGATAAGAAATAGAGCTATGAAATCTGTGACTGAGAGGTGTTCAACAATGAAGGCATTTATTTGATCAGTAGAGGAAAAAGCCAGCTAGCAGAAAGACACTATGCTAAATTTAAGTTCATAGATCACGTTTTCTAGCCTGCATACCGCCATCCCTAGTATATAGGTAAAGATTTTATGTTTCAGAATGGTTCCATTGCCTATTCACATATGTTAGATTCAAAATTCAACTCCTGGTTTCACTGATTCCGTAAGTTTGGCGTTAAGTATTTTGAAAGTCTTCTAAGGAAGTCCTGGTGTGGAACTGTGGGTTAATGTGCTGGACTGCAAAGTTGATTTGAACTTCAAGGTTGGCAGTTAAAGATGACTAGCTGCTCCTTGGAAACATTATATGGGGTCGCTATGGGTCAGAACCGACTTGACTACACTTAACAACAACAACAACAACAACATGGTCTCATATAAAATATTCCCAGCCTGTGATATGCTTTTTGTATTTTCTTTTGTGAATTATTTATTCTCCTTTTTCACTTTCACTTGATGTCTTCACACTGTAGAGATATCACCCTTTTGTCTTTCTGACACATTGTTTCTGTTCTCCTAACACATTTTCTGGGCATCAAGGGGACATAAAGGGTTTTCAGCACTACTAGAATCAAGGAAGCTTTCTCTTCTTCACAATGTCTCAGAGATGATTGGAGCCTGTATCTTTCCTATGCCCCTCAGATTTACATCATATCTTTCTCTTTCTCTCCATGTTGAGTAGATTTTTCTCTTTAAACCCTGGGCATAAAATGACCATACCGAACTGAATATCTGAGTTGACATGTCTTGGGAGGATTCCCAACTTCAATATCAGGGTACCATTTCAAAATTTTGTGGGATAAAATAATCTGATTTTGTCATCATGCAATTTATCTATTCTTGGGCTAATTTGTGTGTGTGTGTGTGTGTGCAGTCTTTGTTGGGCATAAGCAAGTTTCAAAGTAGAGGTTGCTGGGCTCAATTATTTTTAAAGGAGTCACTAACAATATAGAGGGAAGATCTTAAAATCAGAAATTGAAATGAGGATGGGAATCTTTTACAACCAATAACTAAAGTACAAGTAGTACAATGCTTGGACCTAACAACCACATGTACTTGAAGTTTCAGCAACAGAAAGACCACCATCTCTGATCACTTTCTTTCTTACTCATCCCTCTCACTACACTGACTTCCTTGATGACCTTGAAAATCTGAACTAAGCTCCTTTTTCAGGGTCTTCTCATTCTTGAGACCTTGTCCACATGTTACCCTGCCTGTTGGTATTACAAGAACATTCAGTAAATAGTTAGTCTGTCCTCAGGTCAGCATTCCCTGCTCACTCTCTCATTTGGACCATATTCCTTTTCTCAGAGTTCCTTGTCACCATTTGACGTGTTTAATGATTATTTATATTCTTTGTAGATGTTAGGTTATACCTTTGTTTTTTGAGACAGCATCCACATAGAACAGACTTTTTCTGGAAAATCTTGAAAATTTGTAAGTCAGCCACTTCATGCCTTTCATTGTTGTTGTTGTTGTTGTTTTGTGAACCCTCAAGCCCAAAGACACTGACCTAACCATTGTGGGCTACAGTTCAGAATGAAGCAGCCAGCTGATTTGAAGATGGGGGAGGCATGCGAGAACTCCCAGACTGCAGATAGACCTAGTGTAGATGGATTGCTAATGAGAATTCAGCCAGATCAAGATAAAGTGTGATATAGGGAGCAAGTGTAAAGTGCCTGATGAACTAGACCCTTGCTTATGGATGAAGCTGCCCCAAATTCCAATCGAATAGAGAAGGATCCTTCATATCAAGGATCCAGCATGGATCCTTAGTACATGGGATTGATTGGGATGGGTAACTTAGAATTCAGCTAACAAAATTGGGGTAGGGGCTATAAAGGCATGAAGTGGCTGGCTTATAAGCATTCATGAGGTGCTTAGTTTCAGAATGAGGGGAGTAAGACAGATACCCTACTGACATAGTGCTGGAGAGTTGATGTAATCTTGAGGTAAGACTGTACAAGTGTATTGATGACCTTCCCAACTAAAAGAAAACTGCTTCTGGTGATTCTTAGAAACTCAAATTTTGAAAACGGTATTGGCCAGATCAATAGCTGAGTACCAGGTACCTGGAGATGTATGGATTTAATCAAGCAAAGAAGCATCATCTGGGACAGAGATGCAATAAGAGTTACAAACTGCCTAAGTTTCATTAATTCACTGTCATTCTCCAAGATCCATTTGTTTTTCACATGGGCCAGATAAGTGAGTTAAATGGCGATATATTGGGAATTGCTACTCTTGTATCCTTCAAGTCCTTGGTTGTAGCCTTAATTTCTGCAATCCCTTCAGGAATGCAGTATGGCTTTGGTTTATCATCTTGCTAGGTAAAGGTAGTTCTAATGGTTTCCACTTGGCTTTTTCAACTATAATAGTCTGTATTCTACATTTCAAGGTTCCGCCAGTTGCTTAGCAAGTCTAGTCCAATTATGTATTCTGGAACTGAAGAAATCATTACAAGATGAGTTCCAGAACCCACTGAAACTACAGTTGATGGATCTTAGCTAAGATTCCATTAATAACTTGACCTCCATATGCCCCCACCCTGACTGGTAGACCACAGTGACCTTTTGAGTCTCCTGGAATTAGTGTTAGTTCAGAGTCAGTGTTCAGTCATCCTTCAAAAATCAGATTCTTTATTTCCCCCTATAAACAGTGACCCTTGTAAAGGCCATAGATCCCTTTGGGGAAGGCTGGAAGTAAGACTAACAGCTGACAGTATAATAGGGTCCTAACACAAGGGGGCCTGGCCACTACTTCATTCAAGGGGTTGAGGTTCTGTAACTGGCTCATATCTGGGAATTGATTGAGAGTCCATGACTCTCTGCTCTGGTGATTCAAGTTAGACTGCCATTTACTTGATCCAGAGTT
>NW_006409281.1:55125-55698 GCF_000296735.1 Chrysochloris asiatica | reverse complement strand
TAAGTAAGGCAGGCCCACTCAGATGTGAGGAATTTGCATAAACAGTGTTACAGAAGCCAAGTTTGGCCAGAGTTAGGGGGGAAGGGAGTATCTGAATCCAAGGGAGTTGTTGATGCTAAATATTTCCCACTTCAGCCTGATCCTTTCTTAAAAATTAGTTACTATAGGGCAATTGAGCCTTACAGTACCATCTCAATAGGCACAGTTGATTTGATCTCATCAAGAGAAGGCAGAGGAGATGTATTGACAATGGAGTAATCTTCAGATGGGAGGGGTGAGGCTGTTGGCATGAGTAAGTCAATGGGTTCTATAGGCTCTATATCCCAGCTTCCTGTTTATTTGTCCAAATGTCCCCTTCCCAAGTTTCAGGATCCCAGTTCTTCCCAATTGGGAATTGAGTCAGTGTTGTCATTCAGCCATTCTTACAGTAAGACTCTAGGTCTGGTTTTCAGAAATATCAACCCTGCCACTACAGGAAAGTGTGGTGCAATGGGTTAATGAACTGGGTTGCAATGTTGGTTTGAATCACAAGGTCAGTGGTTCAAGTTCACCAACTGCTCCTCTGAAACCCTA
>NW_006409281.1:51965-53215 GCF_000296735.1 Chrysochloris asiatica | reverse complement strand
TCCTTGGAAACATTATACAGGGTCGCTATGGGTCAGAACCGACTTGACTACACTTAACAACAACAACAACAACAACAACTACATGGTCTCATATAAAATATTCCCAACTGTGTTATACTTTGTATATATTCTTTTGTGAATTATTTATTCTCTTTTTTCACTTTCATTTGATGTCTTGACACTAGAGATATCACCCTTTTGTCTTTCTGACACATTGTTTCTGTTCTCCTAACAGATTTTCTGGGCATCAAGGGGACGTAAAGGGTTTTCAGCACTACTAGAATCAAGGAAGCTTTCTCTTCTTCATAATGTCTCAGAGATGATTGGAGCCTGTATCTTTCCTATCCCCCTCAGATTTACATCATATCTTTCTCTTTCTCTCCTTGTTGAGTAGATTTTTCACTTTAAACCCTGGGCATAAAATGACCATACCAAAAAGAATATCTGAGTTGACACGTCTTTGGGAGGATTCCCAACTTCAATATCAGGGTACCATTTCAAAATTTTGAGGGATAAAATAATCTGATTTTGTCATCATGCTATTGATCTATTCTTGAGCTAATGTGTGTGTGTGTGTGTGTGTGTGTGTGTGTGTGTGTGTGTGTGAACTCTTTGTTGGGCATAAGCAGGTTTCAAAGTAGAAGTTGCTGGGCTCAATTATTTTTGAAGGTGTCAAAATCACAAATTGAAATGAGGATGGGAATCTTTTGCAACCAAATAACTAAAGTACAAGTAGTACAATGTTTGGACCTAACAACCACATGTGCTTGAAGTTTCAGCAGAAGAAGAAAGGCCACCAACTCTGATCACTGCCTTTCTTACTCATCCCTCTCACTGCACTGACTTTCTTGATGACCTTGAAAATCTGAACTAAGCTCCTTTCTCAGGGTCTTCTCATCCTTGAGACCTTGTCCACATGTCACCTTGCCTGTTGGTATTATAATAGCACCCAGTAAATAGTTAGTCTCTCCTCAGATCAGCATTCCCTGCTCACTCTCTCCTTTTGACCACATTTCTTTTTTTCATAGTTCCTTGTCACCATTTGACATGTTTAATGATTCTTTATATTCTTTGTAAATATTAGGTTATACCTTTTGTTTTTTGAGACTGCATCCACATAGAATAGACTTTTCCTGGAACGTATAGTTGGCAGTGTGTATTCTCCAAATGAATTAATGAATTTCTTATAACAACTGTAGACCACACACCTGCTTAGGCAAAAGGCTGAGGATAGCACCAGGATACTTTAT
>NW_006409281.1:43248-51334 GCF_000296735.1 Chrysochloris asiatica | reverse complement strand
ATGGCCTATGATCGCTTCATAGCCATCTGTCACCCCCTTCAGTATACAGTCATAATGAACCCCCAGTTCTGTGGACTGCTGGTTCTGGTGTCCTGGATTATTAGTGTCCTTCAATCCTTACTAGAAAGCTTAATGGTGTTGCGTCTGTCTTTTTGCACAGATGTGGAAATCTCCCACTTTTTCTGTGAACTTAATCAGGTGGTCCATTGTGCCTGTTCTGACACCTTCATCAATGAAATAGTCATGTGTTTGTCAGCTGTATTGTTGGGTGGCTGTCCCCTCACTGGGATCTTGTTCTCATATTATAAGATTCTTTCCTCCATTCGTGTGATCTCATCAACTCAGGGGAAGTATAAAGCATTTTCCACCTGTGCTTCTCACCTTTCAGTTGTCTGCTTATTTTATTTTACGACTATTGGAGTATACATCAGTTCTTCTGCTACTCACAATGCTCGTGCAGGTACAACAGCTTCGATTCTGTACACCATGGTCACGCCCATGCTGAACCCCTTCATCTACAGCCTGAGGAATAGGGACATAAAGGAGGCTTTGAAGAGATTACTCAGGAGGGAAGTCATAAAGGGCCACTTGTCCTGGCATGGAAGAAGTGACTGTGACTAAGACTGTATATTTCTATCATAGAGTTTCAATGTCTTTTATTTTAAGCAATTCCCTTACTTTTTCTGAAATACAGACATTTTTCCCCTTTGTGTTTTCTCATACTTCCCCAAAGTGATTTCCGGCTTTGAATCAGTAATTATTTGTAAACTCCCACTTATTTTATATGGTGACATGAATATAATAAAGAGTAATTCCTCCTCAAATGATACATAATACTGCAAGTAATTGTTTCCTCAATTTTATTGGAAAAAAAAAACAACCCTACACATGACAACTTTGATTATTTGTATGATATTATTTTCTTGTACAACTTTACTTTCATATATACTAAATAAATAAAATTGTACAGGAAACTCTGGGGACACAATTTTTAACTTTGTTTTGTATCATCCCTTCCTATGTCACTAACTTAAGTTCTTTTCTTGATAATGTAGACTTAGCATATTTTTATGTTTTGTAGTAGAAGGATCCTTGGTGACATTGTGATTTGTGCATTGGGCTGCTAACCACAAAGTCAGTAGTTTGAATCAACCTGCTACTCTGGAGGAGAAAGATGAGGCTTTCTGCTCCCATGAAATTTTCTTTTAAGCTTTGATTGTGAATTAAGTGGTAGTTTATATGGAAGAACATTGGTTTTGCACTCATCTTGTACTATTTATTTCATTACAATGATTACAATCCCCTCCATGCATCATCATTAACAGTATTTGCTGGTATTTCCTCTTTCTTTTTTTTAATGTACACAAAACACTCAGGAATATATAATCATTTCAACAACCTAAGGGCACATTCTGCAAGCTTGCCTCCTGGCCGACAGCATGCAGCCTTTCTGTTTCCATAAGTCTAGAGTTCACAGCTACTTTATCGCTCTATGTGATCATCTCTGACTCCATCTCTGGTGTCATTACTTCTCTAGTTAGGGTCCCCCATTCCACTAAAGCTCTTCTCCCTTAATGATCCTGGTCTTATGGTCCTAGAATGTAATATTAACTACTCCCCCCTTATTGTTACAAAATTTCTCCCCTTACAGTTGTGACAGTTGCAATTAATCATAATAAAAGTGCTCACTATTGAATCAGTAGTGATGTTGTCCCAGGATCAGGCAGTGTTTCATTCTGCTGTGCATAAGGTTGCTAGAGTCATTGCTGACTCCATGACACCTAACAACAGCAACAACAACAAGTATTTAATCAAAAGAATCTTATCCCCATCTCCTTTCACCATATCCATCTATACAAGGTGAAATGATTCAGTGGTGATTCTACCTTCCCCTGCATACTGAAACTAAACTCCCTCTTGAAAATTTGTAAGCCAGCCACTTTATGTCTTTTGTTGTTGTTGTTGTTGTTGTTGTTGTTAGGTGCCATCAAGTCAGTACAGACTCATAGTGACCTTATGCACAGAAGAACGAAACATTACCCAATTCTGGGCCAATCTCACTATTGTTACCATGCTTGAGCCCATTGATGCTGCCACTTTGCCAGTCCTTTTTGCAGGGGGTCTTCCTCTCGTGCTCAGAAAGGGGCTGTAGTGCTATGAAATAGGGATTAAAACATAGGCTGAATGGGTAAAGGAGAGGAAATAATGTCAAAGTGCTTGACTGTTTTGTGGATATTGAGTTCCCCTGCCTACTAGTGTAATATAGACATTTAAGTGTGATAGAAAGGATAATTGGGAATATGATTGCAGAAAGCTTGTAAGCCCATCTTCAGCTTTATAAACTTTATAAGCTGAATTATAAGCTGATTGGATTATCTAAAAGGGGTCTTGAATGTGCCCCAGAAGACAGGCTTCTTGGTAAGCTTTGCTGGAGTATGAGGCCTTATGTGAAATTCTGAGCCCCACCAGAACCTTCAGGTGTGGGACATTCCCAATTGAAAAGACATGCAGACAAACCTGGAACAGCTAGACGAACAGAAGAAACTTTAAAAAAAAAAAAAAAAAAGTAGAATACAGAAAAAAGAACAGACTGTTTGGCTGTGACCATATCAAGTAATCTGTTTTCCCTAAAGCCTTCAAGGAAAGAAAGGTCAGCCCATCAGGGTAAACCCCTTTCTAAGACTGAAACCCAAAGGGAACACATGAAGTGTCTTGAATGCTCGCTGGTGAACATCCTGGTCAACTTGGGAATGGAAGAGGGGGAAATGCAGCAAAGGGTCCTGGATAGGCTTCAGGATGGGTGGCTTGTTTTAAGTTCAGAAACTTTTGGGAACTCTCAAGCCCAAAGACACTGACCTGACCACTGAGGGCTAGAGCTCAGAATAAAGCAGCCAGCTGACTTGAAGAGGAGAGGGAGGCATGTGAGAACTCCCAGACTGCAGATAGACCTAGTGTGGATGGATTCCTAATGAGAATTCAGCCAGATCAAGATGAAGAAGTGTGATATAGAGAGCCAGTGTAAAGTGCCAGATCAACTAGACCCTTGCTTATGGATGAAGCTGCCCCAAATTCCAATTGAATAGAGAAGGATCCTTCATATCAAGCATCCAGCATGGATCCTTAGTATACTGGATTGATTGGGATGGGTAACTTAGACTTCGACTAACAAAATTGGGGTGGGGAGTCTATAAAGGCATGAAGTGGCTGGCTTATAAGCATTCGCAAGGGTGCTTAGTGTCAGAATGAGGGGAGTAAGACAGATACCCTACTGACATAGTGCTGCAGGGTTGATGCAATCTTGAGGTAAGACTGTACAAGTGTATTGATGACCTTCCCAGCTAAAGGAAAACTGCTTTTGGTGATTCTTAGAAACTTGAATTTAGAAAAAGGTATTGGTTAGATCAATAGCTGCATACCAGGTACCTGGAGATGTATGGATTTAATCAAGCAAAGAAGCAACATCTGAGAGAGAGATGCAATAAGGGTTACAAGCTGCTAAGTTTCAATAATTCACTGTCATTCTCCAAGATCCATTTGTGTTTTACACCAGCCAGATAAGAGAGTTAAATGGCGATATATTGGGAATTGCTATTCTTGTATCCTTCACGTCCTTTGTTGTAGCCTTAATTTCTGCAATCCCTCCAGGAATGCAGTGTTGCTTTGGTTTACCATCTTGCTGGGTAAAGGTAGTTCTAATGGTTTCCACTTGGCTTTCACAAACATAATAATCTGTATTCTACATTTCAAGGATCCAATGTAGGGGTTCTGCCAGTTGCTGAGTATGTCTAGTCTGATTATGTATTCTGGAAGTGAGGAGAGCACCACAAGGTGAGTTCGAGGACCCACTGAACCTACAGTTGATGGATCTTAGCTAAGATTCCATTAATAACTTGAACTCCATATGCCCCCACCCTGACTGATGGACCACAGTGACACTTTGGGTCTCCTGGAATTAGTGTCAATTCAGAGCCAGTGTTCAGTAATCCCTCAAAAATCTGATTATTTATTTCCCCCTATGAACAGTCACCCTTGTAAAAGGCCATAGATCCCTTTGGGGAAGGCTTGAGGTAAGACTAACAGCTGACAGTATTATAGGGTCCTTACATAAGGGGACCCCGCCACCCCTTTATTCGAGGGGTTGTGGACCTTTGTAACTAGCTCAAATCTGGGAATTGATTGAGAGACCATGACTCTCTGCTCTGGTGATTCAAGTTAGACTGCCCGTCACTTGATCCAGAGTTCTTCCCCTTGTATAAGCCAAGTAAAAATTTAGTAGGTTTCCCATCTGGTTATTTGTCCAAATGTCCCCTTCCCAAATTTCACGATCCCATTTCTTCACAACTGGGAATTGAGTCAGTGTTGTAATTCAGCCACTCTCACAATAAGACTCTAGGTCTGGTTTTAACAATATCAGTCCTGTCACTACAGGAAAGTGGAGTCCTGTGTGGTGCAATGTATTAATGCACTGGACTGCAATGTTGGTTTGAAGCACAAGGTCTGTGGTTCAAGTTCACCAGCCGCTCCACTGAAACCATAGACAGGGTCACTATGACTCGTTACCAACTTGATGGCACTTAACAACAATAGAGGTCAGAGTCTAAAAGTGATTACCAGGGGTGGAAGGGCAGAGGAAAGATAGAAATCTTTGTCTAATTATTATTACAGTTTTATTTATGGTATAGATGTTGGTGGTTACTGGACAGCATGACTGATATAATTAGGTTCATTGAATTGTGTAAGTGGCAAATGCTATGGTATCTATATGTTTTTACAACAATAATAAGAAAAAAGAAATGTGAAAACATCTGTATTTACATGACTTATAACTGGTCTCATGGGGACAGAGTATCAGCAAGATATTTTTCCCTTTCATCCAGACCAGTGTCCCACAAGGAGATGAGCTCAGAGGTTGGACTAACAAATGAGAAATTACCTAATGAACAGATTTCAGGAAGCTGTAAATATCTCCTTTGATGCTTTCCCTTAATCTTGTGCATCTTGGGCTAGAAGGTATATGGTTGATTCTTTTGGAGTCATACATATGACTGAGTGATTGATGCTTGGCACCTTCCTGCTGTGTTGTCTGTGGACAGAGCATCAGTCTGTGCCAATATCTATCCAGAAAGGAATTTTTACTTCCGTACATTGACATTACTCACAAATATACCATTAAGGTGAGTTTGAGAGCACAATAGATAAGTAGGAAAGAACCAGGGAGAATGGAATCTATGCGTCAATCCAATATAACCAAGAGTTGAGAGATGGCTGTGTGTTTGTGGTTTGCTTGCTGGGTAATTAGTTAATACATGTCTTTTAAAACATTAAAAAGAGAACTGTCTATTAATGAGAATATGTCTGAGAATATGGAAAATACACGTCTAGCATCTCCTCCACATAAGTTTTTACCATTTTGTCTCTTATCACTAATTTCTCTGACATAACATTCTCTCATTTATTTTCATAGTACACATATATTCAGAATCTATTATATTCCAGTCACAATTTAAACTGTCCCTAAGAAGAATACAAAGTATGAAAAGCCTCACTACATCTCTCAAGGTACTCAGGGTGTAGCAAGAAAAAAAAAAAAGACATGAAATTAAATGAAAGCAATACAGCATGATAGTCCTTGCTGTTCAAAGTAAGTACATGTAAGAAGTTGTGTCTTCTCTGAAAATGGCAAAACACATAATCAAAGAAAAAGTGTCCAAAAGTTTCTGGAAGATGAGATGGAGTTTTTCACCTGGAAAGTGTGTGAAAAATTCCAAGTGGATCAGTGTGTGAGACATCCCAAGCAGAGGAAATGTGGTGTGTAAAGTTGCTGAGTATGGAAAATATGGCAGCAGGTGAAGCTTCAAGACACGTTCAAAGCCTTGAGATCAAATGCAGGAGAAAGTGACACTGCCAGTTTGGGCGTGGAGAGTCAAGGGTTGTATGTGAAGCCAGTAATTGTGACTTAATATCAAGTGGGAATTTCTGGGGTGTGTGTGTTAAATAAACAAGTTTATTTCTCATATTTATAATATTTTGTGATCAAATTTATTGGGTCAATGTGACTATTTGGCTAGATAGTTGCAACCTGGGATTGTTGGGACAGATGATAAGGATAAGTAATAGAGCTATGAAATCTGTGACTGAGAGGTGTTCAACAATGAAGACATTTGAGCAGTAGAGGAAAAAAACAGCTAACAGAAAAACACTATGCGAAATTTGTTAAGTTCATAGATTACGTTTTCTAACCTGCATACTGCCATTCCTAGTATATAGGTGAAGATTTTTTGTTTCAGAATGGTTCCATTGCCTATTCACACATGTTAGATTCAAGATTCAACTCCTGGTTTCACTGATTCCTTAAGTTTGGCATTAAGTATTTTTTAAAAGTCTTCTATGGAAGTCCTGGTGTGGCGCTGTGGGTTAATGTACTGGACTGCAAAGTTGACTTGAACTTCAAGGTCAGCAGGTAAAGATGACCAGCTTCTCCTTGGAAACATTATACAGGGTCACTATGGGTCAGAACCGACTTGACTACACTTAACGACAACAACAACATGGTCTCATATAAAATATTCCTAACCTGTTATTCTTTGTATATTTTCCTTTGTGAATTATTTATTCTCCTTTTTCACTTTCCTTTTGATGTCTATACACTGTAGAGATATCACTCTTTTGTCTTTCTGACGCATTGTTTCTACTCTCCTAACAGATTTTCTGGGCATCGAGGGGATATAAAGGCTTTGCAGCATGACTAGAATCAAGGAGGCTTTCTCTTCTTCACAATGGCTCAGAGATGATTGGAGCCTGTATCTTTCCTGCCCCCCTCAGATTTCCTTCATATCTTTCTCTTTCACTCCATGTTGAACAGATATTTCTCTTTAAACACTGGGCATAAAATGACCATACCAAAACAAATATCTGAGTTGACACATCCTGGGACAATTCCCAACTTCAGTGTCAGGGTACCATTTCAAAATTTTGAGAGATAAAATAATCTGATTTTGTCACCATGCAATTTATCTATTCTTGGGCTATTGTGTGTGTGTGCACTCTTTGTCGGGCATAAGCAGGTTTCAAAGTAGAGGTTACTAGGCTCAATTATTTTTAAAGGAGTCATTAACAATATAGAGGGAAGATCTCAAAATCACAAATTGAAATGAGGATGGGAATCTTTTACAACCAATAACTAAACTAAAGTAGTACAATATTTGGACCCAATGACCACCTGTGTTTGAAGTTTCGGCAACAGAAAGGCCGCCATCTATGATCACTTTCTTTCTTACTCATCCCTCTCTCTACACTGACTTCCTTGATGACATTGAAAATCTGAACTAAGCTCCTTTCTCAGGGTCTTTTCATCCTTGAAGCCTTGTCCACATGTCACCCTGCCTGTTAGTATTACAAGAATAACCAGTAAAGAGTTAATCTCTCCCCAGATCAGCATTCTCTGCTCACTCTCTCCTTTGGACCACATTTCTTTTTTTCAGAGTTCCTTGTCACCATTTGACATGTTTAATGATTCTTTATATTCTTTGTAGATATTAGGTTATACCCTTTGTTTTCCTAGACTGCATCCACATAGAATAAACTTTTCCTAGAACATATAGTTGGCAGTGCATATACCCCAAATGAGTGAATGAATTTCTTATAACAACTGTAGACCACACACCTGCTTAGGGAAAAAGTTGAGGACAGTACTGAGACGTTTTATATTGATAACATTGTTGTTGTTGTTAAGTGCCATAGAGTCAGTTTTGACCCATAGTGACCCTGTATAGGATATCTAAGGAGCAGCTGTTGAGCTTGAATTGCCAACCTTGAGTTTCAAATTGACCTTGCAGTTTGGCACATTAACGCACAGTGCCACACCAGGACTACTAAAGATAACACTAGATATACCTTAAAGAAATAAGATGCCCATAAGTGAAAAGAAAAATTGATTGACATGAAAATATAAATTATATCATTTCCACTCATTATTAAGATTAATAGTATGACAATTAGTTATGTTCTTTCTTTGCTGGTAGTACAATCAACCACATGGAACCAGGAAACAATACACAAATTTCAGTATTTCTTCTTCTGGGATTTT
>NW_006409281.1:21165-22248 GCF_000296735.1 Chrysochloris asiatica | reverse complement strand
AGATGAGTGAGTGCCTCCTGTGCCGCCTCACTTTCTTGAAAGATTTCTATTTTTATTCCATCAGTTCTTGGTGCCTTGTTCTTTGCCAATTCTTTCAATGCATCTTGAACTTCCTCCTTCAGTATCAGTGGATCTTGATCATATGCTACCTCTTGAAATGGTTGAGCCTTAACCATTTCCTTTAGGTACAATGACTCTGTGTAGTCCTTTCATCTTCTTTTGATGTTTTCTGCATCATTCAATAATTTGCCCAAAGAATCCTTAAATAACTAAAGTAGAGGCTCAAAACAAGGTTTGTGTGACATATGAATACAGGAAATTCTGAACTTATCAACAAATGAAATGGAACACATAAAGATTGATATCCTAGGCATTAGTAAACTGAAATGTATTGGCATTGGCCATTTTGAAGCTGACAGTCATATGGTTTACCATGCTGGGAATAAAACATTGAAGAAGAATGGCATCACATTCACAACCAAAAAGAGAATTCATGATCAGTCTTGAAGTGTATTGCTGTCTGTGATAGAACAATGTCTATATGCCTACACCAAAGGCCAGTTAACATCACTATTATTCAAATTATGCACCAAGCACTAAACCAGTGAATATATTGGAGAATTCTATCAGTTTTTTTCAGTCTAAAATTAATAAAACATGGAGTCAAGATGTATTGTTAATTACTGGTGATTAGAATGCAAAAACTAGAAACAAGATGAAGGCTCAGTAGTTAGAAAATAAGGCCTTGGTAATATAAATGATCCTGGAGATCACATGATAGAATTTTGCAAAACAAAGGAGTTTTTAATTGCAAATATCACTTAAAAACAACATAAGAGATGACTACACACATGGACATTGCCAGACGGAATACACAGATATTAAATTGACTACATCTGTGGAAAGAGATAGTGAAAAAGCTCCACAGCATAAGCCATAACAAGGCCAGGTGCAGACTGTGAAGATGACCATCCATTGCTCAAATGCAAGTTCAGGTTCATGAAAGAAAATTAAAACAAATCCATGATAGCCAAACCATTATCTTGAATATAGCCCATCTGAATTTGGAGATCAACTTAAGAA
>NW_006409281.1:18587-20441 GCF_000296735.1 Chrysochloris asiatica | reverse complement strand
CATTCCACAGAAAAGTGATCCATTAGAATGTGGATATCATGTAACAATATCATTAGTATCACATGAAAGTACATTTTTGCTAATGATAATTCAAAAATGGCTGCATCAGCACAGTGACAGAAAACTGCCAGAAGTTCAAGCCAGATTCAGATGAGGACATGGAATCAGGGATATCATTGCTGATGTAAGATGGATCTTGGCTGAAAATGAAGAATACCGGGAAGATGTTTACCTCTGATTTATTGACTATGCCAAACTTTCAACTCTGTGTACCATGAGAACTATGGACATCATTGAGGAGAATAAAAGCATTTCAAAGCACTTAATTGAACTCAGTAGGAACCTGTATACAGACCAAGAGGCAAGTGTTTGAACAGAACAAAGATGGATTTAAGTCAGGAATGGTTTTACCAGGTTCGTGTTCTTTCACTATATTTATTCAAGCTGTAGACTGAACATTTTGCCTGATTTTCCATCAACCCACATGGAAGCAGCAGTCAAGAACTCAAATGATGATTTGCATTAGGGAAATCTGCTGCACAAAAATGTCAGTTTGATCACTAAGGTGCACATAAATCATGCCATGGTATTTTCATTACCTTCATATGTATGTGAAAGTTGAACAATGATTAAGGAAGATGTAAAAGAACTGATGCATCTGAGTTATGGTATTGAAGAAGAAAATTAAAAGTACTATGTACTACCAGAAGAATAAACAAATCTGTGCTGGAAGAAGGACAACCCGACTTCTCCTTAAAGGCCAAGATATGGAGACTTTATCTCTCATACGTTGGGCATATAATCAAGAAGTACCAGTCTCTGATGAAGGACATCATGTTTGGTAAAGTGGAGGGTCAGTGAAAAAGAGGAAGACCAACAAGATGAATTAGGGCAGTGACAGCAACAATGGTATGATTATGAGTTTGTAAAAGGATTGGGCATTGTTTCGTTCTGTTGTGCATAATGTCACTATGAGTTCTAACTGATTCCAGGACACCTAACAACAGCAACAACAATGATTTATTTATTGCAAAGTGTTTCCAATATCATAAACAGCGACTATAAAAGTGGAGCTCACCAGACGAAATCCACAAGAAGCAAATTGACTGTATGTATGTGGAGAGATGATGTCAAAATTCAATATTATCAGCCAAAACAAGACCAGAGGCTGATTGTGAAACCAACCATAAATTGTTCATACACAAGTCCAGTCTGAATATTTAAAAAATCAAGACTAGTCCACAAGTTTTAAAATATGACCTTGAGTACACCCCATTGAAATTTAGAGATAATCTCAACAACAGATTTGATGCATTAGGCAGTAATTACTGAAGACTAGAGGAGTTGTTGGATGACATCAAGAACATCATACAGGAAGAAGCAAAGGTGATTAAAAAGACCTTTTTTAATGAAAGAAACAAAAGAACAAAATGAGGGTGAGAACTGGCTCTGAAACTTGCTCCTGTGTGTTAAAAAGAAGCTAATGTGAATGGAAGAAATGAAGAGTTAAAATTAATGAATAGGAAATTTCAAAGGTCAGTCAAGAATACAAAGTCAAGTATTATAATGTAATGCAATATTTTATTACATTTATTCCAAAGACCTGAAGAAAGAAACCCAGAAGAGAAAAATAAACTCAGCATTTCTCAAGTTGAATGAACTGAAGAAAAACTTCAAGCCTCCACTTGCAAAATTGAAGGATTCTACAGACAAAATATTAAATGATGCAGGAAAGAACAAAAGGCAATGGAGAAATACACAGAGGTATTGTACCAAAAATAAATGGTCAAGGTTCAACCATTTCAAGAAGTACCATATGATCAAGAACCAATGGTACTGAAGGAGGAAGTCCAA
>NW_006409281.1:17087-17635 GCF_000296735.1 Chrysochloris asiatica | reverse complement strand
TACTAACATGAAACACTTAAAATGGGCAACTGAATACAGATTAGAGGGGAGCATGGTAGACCACACAATAAACACTGGACTGCAAACTCCAAGGTCCACAGTTAGTGCCTGTCAGCCTATGCATAGGAGAAAGATGAGGCTTTCTGCTCTCTTGAAAATTCAAACCCTGAGTAACCCTATACAGGGTCATTATAACTTGGAACCAACTAGATGGCACTTAACAACAATAAAGATCAGAGTCTAACAGCGGTTACCGGGGTGGAGAGGCGGAGGAAAGATAGGAATCTTTGTCTACCTACAATTACATTTTTATTTATGGTGTGGATATTGGTGGTGTCTGGGCAGTGTGACTGATGTAATTGGTTTCATTGAATTCCATAAGTGGCATTTCTCCTATATTCATATGATATTGTTGTGCAGTACCAATATCGATATGTTTTTACAAAAATAATGAGAAAAAGAAATGTGAAAATATCTGCATTCACCTGACTCATAACTAGTCTCTAGGGCACAGAGAATCAGTAGGAAATTTTTCCTTTCATCCAGAC
>NW_006409281.1:14083-14812 GCF_000296735.1 Chrysochloris asiatica | reverse complement strand
AGTGTCTAGGCCCAAAGACCACCTGTGTCTTGAAGTTTCAGCAGCAGAAAGGCCAACATCTCTGATCACTTTTCTTCTGACTCATCTCTCTCATTACTTCACTTCCTTGGTGGCCTTGAAAATCTAAACTAAGCTCTTTCCTCAGTGCCTTCTCAACCTTGAGGCCTCTGTTCATATGTCACCCTGCCTGTTGGTATTACTTGAACACCTACTAAGTAGTCAGTCACCATCTGATGTATTTAATGATTATTTTTCCAATTACTAATATTTTTTCTGTATATTAGGTAGTATAGACCTTTGTTTTCCAGCACTAAATCCACATGGAATAGGCTTTGCCTGGAACATATACTTAGCAGTACATATTCTACAAATGAATGAATGAATTTCTCATAACAACCATATGCCACATGCTTGCTTAGGGTAAAGGCTCAGGGTGATACCAAAATTCCTTATAAAGATTGCACTAGGGATACCCTAAAGAAACCAGATGCATACAGAAAAGAGAAAAATTAATTGATTGACAGGAATATAATATTTATGTTTTCACTATGTCAGTAAAAGCTGTTAGTATGAAAATTAGTTATGTTTTCTCTTTGCTGATAGGACCACCAACCACATGGAACCAGGGAATGACACACGAATTTCAGAATTTCTTCTTCTGGGATTTTCAGAGGAACCAGAATTGCAACCCCTCTTCTTTGATCTGTTCCTGTCTATGTATCTGATCAC
>NW_006409281.1:13476-13983 GCF_000296735.1 Chrysochloris asiatica | reverse complement strand
CTGCCTGTTGGTATTACTTGAACACCTACTAAGTAGTCAGTCACCATCTGACGTATTTAATTATTATTTTTCCAATTACTTACATTCTTTCTATGTATTAGGTAGTATAGACCTTTGTTTTCCAGCACTAAATCCACATGGAATAGACTTTGCCTGGAACATATACTTAGCAGTACATAGTCTCCAAATGAATCAATGAATTTCTTGTAACAACCATATGCCACATGCTTGCTTAGGGTAAAGGCTCAAGATGATAACGAAATTCCTTATAAAGATTGCACTAATTAATTGATTGACAGGAAAACAATATTTATAATGTTTTCACTATGTCAGTAAAGGCTGTTAGTATGAAAATTAGTTATGTTTTTTATTTGCTGAAAGGACCACCAATCACATGGAACCAGGGAATGAAACACGAATTTCAGAATTTCTTCTTCTGGGATTTTCAGAGGAACCAGAATTGCAACCCCTCTTCTTTGATCTGTTCCTGTCTATGTATCTGATCAC
>NW_006409281.1:5681-12796 GCF_000296735.1 Chrysochloris asiatica | reverse complement strand
CTGTGGTCACACCCATGCTGAACCCCTTCATCTACAGTCTGAGGAATAGAGACATAAAGGAGGCTCTGAGGCGATTACTCAGGAGGAAGGTCATCAAGCACCATCTGTCTTGGCATTGAAGAAATGACTGTAACTAAGAATATATGGCTAAAGCCTCAAAGCCAGAAATGGTGATTTTTTTGATTGGATCATGAAAGTAGAAGCTGACTATTTATTTATATTTGTATCCTGGAGTTTCAATGTCTTCAATTTTAAGCAATTCCCTCTATAAAGCTTTCTCTGATATGCAGACAACTTCTCCCTTTGTCTTTTCTCATACTTCCCCAAAGTGATTCCCAAGTTTGAATCAGAAATTATTTTTAAATTCACACTATTTTATATGGTGACATGGATATAATAAAGAGTAATTTATTCTCAAGTGATATATAATACTACAAGTAATTGTTTCCTCTGTTTTATTGAAAAAATCTATAATCTATACTTGGCAACTAAACTATTTGTATAATTATGTGTTCTATCTGTGGACATGATTTTTAATTGTTTTTCCCATCATCCCTTTCTATATCACTATACTAAGTTCTCGGTAATGTACACTTAGCATACTGCTATGTTTTGTAGTAGAAGGATCTTTGGTGACATAGTGGTTTGTGCCTTGGGTTGTTAACCACAAAGTCAATGGCTAGAATCTATCAGCTACTCTACAGGAGAAAGATGAGGCTCTCTGTTCCCATGAAGTTTTACAGCCTTGGAAACCCAACATGAGTTGGAACTAAATCAAAGACACAGCCATCACTATATTTTTCAATTGGTTGTTTGGTTCAGTTCTCTTTAGGATCCTGTTCTCTTATTCTGATTGGTATCTGAAGTGCCTACCATGGTTCCTGGCACATAGTAGTTTAGCAAAAAGTAGTTTTCAACAGGTGATAACATAGGGAGGAATGGAAAAATTAAAGGGATAGAGGTTTGTTGTTGTTGTTAGGTGCCATTGAGTCGATACCAACTCATAGTGACCCTATGCACAACAGAACAAAGCACTGCCTGGTTCAGAGCCAACCTCACAATGGTTTCTAAGCCTAAGCCCACTGCTGCTGCCACTGTGCCAATCACTGTTGAAATAAGATGCATCTTGTACAAAAGCAGAGAATACCAGAAAGATATTCACCTGTGTTTTATTGACTACACAAAGGCTTTCAATTGTGTGGATCATGACAAGTTATGGACAACATTGCTGAATGAGTATTCCAGGACACATAATTGTGCTCATGGAGAACCTGTATATAGACCAAGAAGTAGTTAGTTATTCAAACAGAACAAGGGAACACTGAATGGTTTAAATTAGGAAAGGTGTACTTCAGGGTTGTATTCTTTCACCAAATTTATTTAATCTGCTGTGCATAAGGTTGTTATGAGTCAGTACCGACTTGATGACACCTAGCAATAAAAACAACACTGAGCAAATAATCTGAGAACTGGGTTGTATGAAGAAGAAAGCGGTATCATAATTGGAGGAAAGCTCATTAACAACATGGATATGCAGATGATACAAACTTGCTTGCAGAAGGTGAAGAAGACTTGAAACACTTACAGATGAAGATCAAAGACCTCATACTTGACCAGGCAGGACACCTACATACGCAAAACCTACCTGATGTGGCACTGTAGGATCAGCACTGGACTGCTACCACAAGGTTGGTGCTGGGCACTACTGCTTCCAGTTTTGTGACTGGGTGTTGAAGGGGGAGAGTTTCCATTCACGGACACAGAAAACTCCACAAAACTGACTTGGGGGTTAGTGCCTGCCCCTTAGGAATCTGGGCAATGCTACTTTCCATTATAGATTAAAAACCAAACCAAACCTATTGCCATCGTCAATTCCAACTCATAGCATGCTGTATGGAGTATCTGAGGTTGTAAAGTTTAATTGAACAGAAAGTTTCATGCTTCTCCCAGGGATGCTCATGGGTTTGAACTGCCAACCTTGTGGTTAGTAGTCAGTACTTATCCTTTAGTGCTACCAGTGCTCCTTCTATAGCAAAAAGCCTAGGCTTTCTGAATGTGGATATCAGTACTCAAAGTTTTCTAATACCACTGTGGAGAAAAGGAAGTTGGTATTTGTGTATATGACCATCAAGAAAAAAAAAAAAAAATTTGTCCTTAAAATAAATAATTTGTTTGCTCCTCGTATTTGCCCATCTTTAGAATTGTTTAAGTCTTCACTTTGGCTTCTGTTGCATGGATTGTTATCTCTTGAATATCAGATAGCTTTCCCTAGGAGGAGGGCATCACTTGTGCAAACCCTCTTTAATCACTCCAAGACCCAAGAACCTTATAGAGCAGAGCTGTCTATAGTGAGATGCAAGAAGAAACGAGGGACATTAGGTAAAGCGATTATCATAAACAGTTTTTACATTTGTCTCAGGTGTATACACAAGTTGTTGTTGCTAGGTGCCATTGAGTTGGTCTGACTCATACACACCCTATGCACAACAGTACAAAACACTGCCAGGTGCACACACACTGCCTGTGTAGAGAGGCGACTGGACAGTCGGCCACAGTTTTTATTTTTGTTTCAAAATGGAGGTTCTTATCTCTGCTTTTATATTGCACCCTTACAATGCTGTAACACTTGAGTCCATGGGTGCTGCCAATTGTGCAGTCCATCTCACTAGGGGTCTTCCTCATTTTCATTGACTCTACATGTTATCAACCATTATGTCCTTTTCTAGGGACTGGTCCTTCCTGATAACATGTTTGAAGTGTGAGAGACAAGCCTCACCATTCTGGCTTCTAAGGAGCACTTTGGCTGTATTTCTTCTCAACACAGACCTGTTTGTCCTTTTGGCAATCAATGGTATCCTCTACATTCTTCTGCAACACCAATACTCAAATGCAAAAATTCTTCTAAGGTCTTCCATATACATTGTTCAACTTTCACATGCATTTGAGGCTTCTGAAAATACCATGGCTTGGGTCAATCTCACTTTTGTCCTCAAATGGATATCTTTGTTCTTGAACACTTTAAAGAGGGAGCAGATTTGTCTAATGCAATGCATCCTTTGATTTCTTGGCTGTTGTCTGCATGAGTTTTAATTGTGGGTCCAAGCAAACAAAATCTTTGAAAATTTCAATGTTTTCTTCATTTATCATGATGTTATTTGTTTGACCAGTTGTGAATATGTTTGTTTTCTTTACATTGAGATGCAACCCATACTGAAAACTGTAGATGTTTATCTTCATCATTTAGTATTTTTAAGTCCTCTTCTCTTTCAATAAGCAAGGTTGTATCATCTGCATATCATAGGTTGTCAATGGGTCTTCCTTCAATCCTAATGCAACATTCATCTTCATACAATTCAATTTCTCAAATTATTTGCGCAGTATAGATTGGATAAGCACGGTGAGAGTATACCTCCCTGACATACACCTTTCCTGATTTTAAAGCACTTTAGTATTCCTTTGTTCTATATGAACAACTACTTTTTGGTACAGGTTCTTCATAAGCACAATCAAATGTTCTGGAATATCCATTCTTCTCAATGGTACCCATAGCTTGTCATGATCCACATAATCAAAAGCTTTTGCATTGTCAATAAAGTATAGGTAAACATCTTTCTGGCAGTCTCTGCTTTCAGCTAAATCCATCTGACATCAGCTATGATATCCCTAGTTCCACATCCTCTACCAAATCCTGCTTGGATTTCTGGCAGTTCTCTGCCAACATACTGTTACAACTCTTTTTAAATTATCTTCTGCAAAATTTTACTTGCATGTGATATTAATAATATTGTTTTATGATTTCTACATTCTATTGGATTACCTCTCTTTAGAATGAGCACAAATATGGATATGGCCAACAATCAGTTGGCCACATAACTGTCTTACAAATTTCTTAACAGAGATGAGTGAGCACTAAGTGTGTTTGTTGAAATGTTTAAATTTATGTTCTGTCAATTTCTAGAGCTTGTTTTTTGCAAGTGTTTTCAGTGCCATTTGGAGTTCTTCCACACGCTCCATTGGTTCTTGATTAAAATACTACCTCTTGAAATGGTTGAACATTGATCATTTCTTTTTGGTACAGTGATTCTGTGTATTCCTTCTATCTTTATTTGATGCTTTCTGCATCATTCAATATTTTGTTCATAGAATCCATCAACATTGCAACATGAAGCCTGACATTTTTTCTCAATTATTTTCTGCTATAGAAATGGTAAGCCTGTTCTTCACTTTTGGTTTTCTAACTCTATATCTTTTCACATTTCTGTATAGTACTTGAATTTGTCTTATCCAGCTGTCATTTGAAGTTTTCTTATTGCCTCATTTCTTTTACTGCCTCATTTCTTCCAGTCACTTTAGAATATCTACATCAAGAGTCTCTTCTGACATCCACTTGGCCTTATCTTTCATTCTTGTCTTTTTAATGACTTTCTGCATTTTTAGTTCTCTTGGGTAAATACATAGGTGTGAGCTTATTGGGTTGACCAGGAAGTATATCTTTAACATTATAAGAAATGACCAAATAGTTTCCAAAGTGGTTGCTTTATCTTTTTTTTTTTTTTTGGTGTTTAGTCATCTAAATAGGTCTTGGTTTTATCTAATTGTGATTTGAATTTGTGTTTCCTTAAAGACTAGCAATGTTGAGCATATTGCCATAAGTGTATTTGCCATCAGTATAACTTCTTTTAAAATAATATTATATTATGTTTTCACTGAAAATTTACACAGCAAATTAGTTTTCCATTTAACAATTTCTACACAATTGCATATTGACATTAGTTGAACTTTTCACAATGTGTTAATATTCTCTTTCATTCCATTCTGGTTGTACCAGTACCATTTTCAGTACTCTAGCTTCCCTGTCATGTTATCTCCTCATCTTTGAATTGAGTAATTACTGATATTTTGGTATCATTAAGATGGTCTTTTGATGAATTACCATATTCTTGATAGTATCTTTTATTTTGTGGGCCAGCTGGTTATCTTACTAAATGGTAACATCAGGGAATAGTTTCAGTTCAAGGTTTAAAGAGTACCTGATGGGGTAGCCTCAGGGAGTCCTCTAGTCTCAACTGGTTCACTTAATCTGATCTTTTTAAGAATTTAATTTCTATTTTGCATTTTCCTATCTATTAGGGTCCATCTATTATGATCATGATCAGAATGGCTGGTAAAGGAGTAGCTGAGCACCATTCAGTTCTTCTTGTCATACATTTTATTTGAAAAAAAACTAACACTGAAATGAAAAGCTTTCACAACATTTTGTTCTTTTAAACACCCCCATAACGATAATCTTTACCTCCCCTATGAACTTTGCCACCACTTCTCTGTAAGTTTGTCATGCTGTGGCGGCTTGCATGTTGTTGTGATTCTGGAAGCTATGCCACCAATGTTTTAAATAACAGCAGGGTCAATCATGGTGGACAGACTTCAGATGAGCTTTCACACAAAGACAGACTAGGAAGATGGAGAGATGGAATACTTCTGAATATTCAGTCACTGAAAACTTTATGAATAACAGCGAAACACTGCCACATAGCACCAAAATATTGACTATTGAAACATGATGAAGGGCACCAGAATATTGTCAGATGTAGTGCCAGAAGATGAACTACTCAGCAGGCATGTAAGCTTGCTGGTAACCACATTGGTCTACTGGTGAGAGGAAGTGGGAGAAAGCAGCAATGAAGAGGTGTGCTGAGTCCAACCAAGTTACATAGACCCCCCATCGACCTGGAGTATGGTGAGACGCCCATTTCCACCACTTGGTTCCTGGATCAATGGATCCTGACAATTGGAGAAACAGCACCATAGATTGGACGCTGAGTCTCCTAGAAGAAAATTGTCCCTTGCAAGACCAGTGAGCTCCATTAACATGGGCCCATTGCTGCACTTCACTTGCTGTAAAGTGGGTCCCTTGACCCAAGGTAACACTGTGTGGGATACCATGACGGTGGATAAGGCATGTAAGATCATGAATGACAGTTTTGGCAAAAGTATTTCATTCAGGGAATGCAAACCCAGATCCAGAGTAAGTGTCTATACCTGTAAGAACAAAACGCTGCCCTTTTCATGATGGAAGTGGTCTGATGTAATCAACTTGCCACCAGGTAGCTGGCTGGTCTCCATGAGGAATGGTCTCATACTTTGGATTCAGTGTTAGTTTCTGCTGCTGGATGATTGGACACTCAGCAGTGGCAATAGCCAAGTCAGCCTTGGTGAGTAGAAGTCCATGCTGCTGTGTCCATTCATAGCCTCCATTTTTGCCATTATGGCCACTTGGTTCATGAGCCATTGGGCAACGACAGGAGTGGCTGGAGAAAGAGAATGATTCATTTCTGCAGAATGTGTTATCCTTTTGACATGGTTGTTAAAATTCTCCTCTGCTGAGGGAATCTTTTGGTGCACATTCACATGAGACACAGATATCTTCACTTGCTTTGCCCATTCAGAGAGGCCTACCCACATACTTTTTCCCCATACCTCTTTGCCACCAACTTTACAATCATGTTCCTTCCAAGTCCTTGACCATCCAGCCAAACCACTGGCAACAGCCCATGAATCATAATACAGTTACAAATCTGGTCATTTCTCCTTCCAAACAAAATGAGTGATCAGATGTGCTGCTCGAAGTTCTGCCAATTGGGAGGATTTCCTTTCACCACTGCCCTTCATGGTAGTCCCAGAAAGGGGCTGTAGTCTAACTGCTGATCAACTTTGTGTGGTGTCTGCATATCGTGTAGAACCATCTATAAATCAAGCGTGAGTTTTCTCTTCTTCAGTCAACTGATCATAAGAAACTCCCCATGAAGCCATGGATATACACTAGGAAAGTGAAGGTAATGTGACAAGAGTGGGGAGCATGGACATTTGGATCACTTCCTCATGAACCTTACTTGTGCCTTCAGGTCGTGCTCAAGCCTCATCTCATATATACCACTTCCACTTAATAACGGAATGCTGCTATGCATGTCCAACTTTATGACTCTGTGGGTCAAAAACATCCAATTCATGATGGGTATGTCTGGTTGCATGGTGACTTGGTGGCCCATCATTAGGCATTCAGTCTCTACTAAAGCCCAGTAACAAGCCAAAAGATGTTTCTCAAGAGGGGAGTAGTT
>NW_006409281.1:4809-5331 GCF_000296735.1 Chrysochloris asiatica | reverse complement strand
ACACCCCCCATCCTCACCACTGGTGGGTTCTTCTACCACACATGCACACAGATATTCTCAGCCCAACAGCCAGTCCTATACTGTTTTTTTATTTTAAAATACATAAAAGTATAGAACAAGGGGTATGGTGAGGGAAAGAGAGTTTAAAAACAAAACAGGCCAAAAATTAAGTTAAATCCTGAGGTTCAGTATAACAACCAACAGTGGCGTCTTGAAATCTTTCAGGCAGCATTAAGGCAAGAAGCTGGAAGAGGACATTAAAGTCATACTCATATTAGGCTATGTCGAGAACCGGCCTCGACAGGCGAGTTTGGTTCATGAAGTTGGGAGATCTGGTGGCGACAGAGACAGATAAAGAGTACACACAAATAGTCAACAAGAGAGACAAGAAGACACCCCGAGACCAGAGTGGATGCGACACTGGCATCAGACAGATGCTGCATTGTAAACATCATGGCTATGCAGGCAGTATGCACACCTTACCAACTGCAATGCCTGCCCGTAATGCATGCCCTGCAAGCC
>NW_006409281.1:3441-3964 GCF_000296735.1 Chrysochloris asiatica | reverse complement strand
GTACTCAGCATCTCAGTACTTGCGATCCTCAACAAGGCTAAAGATATATATTTTTTTCTTTTCCTTTCTTCTTTACCTATAGTCCCTTTTCCGTGATTATCCCTTTTCTGTGATTATAGACTACAGTATCCAGTCTAGCTTTTTTGTTTTTGTTTTTTTGTTTGTTTGTTTTTTTGTTGTTGTTGTTTTCCTTGGTTTTGTTTTGTTTTTTTGGTTTTTTTTTTCTGTTCCTGTTTTGCTGTTTTATGCACCCCTTCTACATTTGGGGGGACTCTTTCCCTGTATTACCCAAGAAGAGACAGCAACTGCTGCCATGTAGTCAAACTATAATCACACTCTAAAAAACACCAAAATTCAGACAAGAACCAATACCAACTGCCATAAACCAGGGAGGCAGACAACATCTGTGAAAGTTATTCTGAATTAAGCAATAAGAAGACTGAAAAGGGAAGCCCACATCCTGATCACATCTCCATGGAAGCAATCAGAAAGCATAAAAAATACCAAAACACATACTCAATTA
>NW_006409281.1:1678-2151 GCF_000296735.1 Chrysochloris asiatica | reverse complement strand
AAAAAATCTGAAGAAGGTCTAAGATTCATGTTGGACAACATGAAGAGGAATAACTTAAGAATTACCAGCATTTCAGAACAAGAAGAAGCACACAAGTCCACAAAGAAAATAGCTGAAGAACTGCTGGAAGAAAATTTCTCTAACATCCTGAAAAGTGAAAAGATAAACATTCAAGAAGCTCAATGAAGCCCAGGAAGGATAGCTCCCAAAAGAAAATCACCAAGACATATCATAATCAAGCTCTCCAAAATCAAAGATAAGGACACACTCCTGAAAGCAGCTAAGGAAAACAGGAATGTTACATATAAAGGCAAGCAAGTCAGATTAAGCTTGGATATGTCAGCAGAAACCATGCAAGCAAGGAGGCAATGGGGAGATATATATAAAACCCTGAAAGAAAAAAACTGCCAACCAAGAATCCTTTAAACTAGCAAAGGTATCAATCAGATATGACGGTGTAATCAAAACATTCC
>NW_006409281.1:0-467 GCF_000296735.1 Chrysochloris asiatica | reverse complement strand
GACTCTCATTTCCGCTTCTGGTTTCTGGGATTCTGGTGTGGAAGGGGTAGGGTTTCACAAAGAGCTCTACTCCATAACTTTGATGTTCAGTGACTTACTCATTTAGACTTAGATTCTTGCCATTGTTCTCTGTATTTCTTCTCTAAAGAAAAGCCTGTTATTGTTAGTAGGTTTCAACTCTTAACAACCCTATGCACAACAGAACACTGCGTTGTCCTGCTCCATCCTCCCAATTGTCCTCACAACTGTTACACTTGAACCCATTGCTTCCTCCACTGTGCCAAGTCATCTAACTGGTGTCTTCCCCATTTTCGCTGACTCTACACTTTACCAACATAATACTTTTCTCTGGACTGGTTCTTCCTCCTGATAATACTTCCAAAGTATAAGAGAACAAGTCTCATTATCATTGCTTCTAAGGAGTGTTCTGGTTGTACTTCATCCAACACAGATTTGTTTGATCATCG
>NW_006409280.1:95143-97232 GCF_000296735.1 Chrysochloris asiatica | reverse complement strand
TGGACTGTAGGACCCTACCCAGAGAAGCAGGGATGCCAGAGATGGAGGCAGAGATGAGGGCATGGAGAGAGGGAACAGCTGAGGACTCTAGACTTATGGAGGGAGAGGGCCTGTGTGCTGGCGGCCGGGGGCAGGTTTGGAGGCTGTGCCCTTTGGTTGTTTGAATGATTGTATATTCCTGAGTGTTTTGGTATACATCCTCCCCCCCCAAAACAACAACAACAACAACAACAACACATAGAAGGAATAGAAGCAAATACTGTTGAATGATGAAGCATGCCAGAGATTATTATCACTGCAATGAAACGAATCCGATTGTAATCGTTGCAATAAAATGAATACTATAGGATGAGTGTAAAGTTGAAGTGTCCCCATGTAAAGTATCACTCAATTCCCAATAACACCCCCCCAAAAAAAATCTATCTCTCATATGCTAATGGATGATCTTTCCAAGACAAAGGGCCTATCCATGGATCACCAAGTAACTAAGTAACCAGAGTGACCCATCATTATTTGAGTATTGTAAATTCCAAGGGTTAGAAACTGAGTGAGCAGAACAGCAATCCATCATATAATGGTAATAGTATGTTTCAGATGCTGTCAGATAAGGTTTAAAGGGCACAGTTACACATATAGGTACCTCAAATCCCTATGCCACTTTCCAACACACCTTCATCTTTCCCTAAGCTCACACTATGTATGCATGGTGCAAAAAATAACCAGAAAAACAAACTATTTGCCATAGAGTTGATTCTGACACATAGTGACATTATATGCCAGAGTAGAACTATTCCATAGCATATTGAGGTTGTAAATCTTTCTGGAAGCAGACTGCCTCATTTTTCCCCCCATGGAGAAACTGATGGTTTGGGTAGCAAACCAACACTTAACTCACTGAGCCATCAGGACTTGATAAGGTAGGTCCCTACGAGTTATCAATGGAAGATGAAAAAACAAACAAATAACTAAACTTGGTTCATGAATGAGTGAATCTTTGTGTCTCACATTAATGCCTATCAGAATCAATGCAGAACACACACTTGACAACCATGTAGATAGAAGAATTTTTCCTGCAGATATTAGTTGCATCTGTTCTCAGCTGTCACAGTATTTCCCGATGATTTGCTACAGCACTACAAGGAGTCAGAGATGAAAACTATGCAAGGACCACAAAGCTTAAGGTTTCCCTATCATGACTGACCTAAGTATTCAATATGCTGAAAATCAACTTTTCAGTCACAGAGAGGGAAGCTGGTCCCTTTATTTGGTACTATCTCTTTAAGAGCAAGCATATCAGTTTGAGGACTAAGTTGTACCTGACCCAAGCCATGGTATTTTCAGTAACCTCATATGAAAGTTGGACAATGAATAAGGAAGACCATAGAAGAATTGATGTATTTTAGTTAGGGTGTTGAGGAAAAATATTGAAAGAACCATTTCCAGGAGAACAAGCATTATCTGTGTTGGGATAAGTGAAGCCAGAATGTTCTTTAGAAACCAGTATGACACGACTTCATCTCTCATACTACTGACATGTTATCAGGAGGGATGATCGGTACCTAGACATCATGTCTGATAAGTAGATGGTCAGCAAAAAAGAGAAAGACCCCAACAAGCTGGGCTGGCACAGTGATAGCACAAACGTTCGCCAGCATAACAACAATTTTGAGGATGGCACAGGATCAGGTAGTGTTTCCTTTGATTGTATATAGGATTGCTATGAATTGGAACAGACTGGAAAGCACTTTGAATGGGTAGCTACTTGGTGGCAAGGTCCAAGGATCTCTTGGTGGGTTCATTACTAGGAATGATGCTTATTTTGGGGTATGGGTTTTCTTTACTACACACAGAAAATAATTGATAAATACAGTGCCTGTACTAACACCACCCAAAATAGGATTAAAATGTCTCATAAAATCAGCTTATATAAAGAAGCTATAACAATAGATATTTGACCATGGAGTCCACTGGTCTTGCCATATACAATACCACATGAACATTAAACTCACAGTGACTTTGTATTGTAGAATAAAATTACCTCATAAAGTTGTTTTTTATTTCTTCAGATTTTATGTTTTTGTTTTGTTTT
>NW_006409280.1:88096-93623 GCF_000296735.1 Chrysochloris asiatica | reverse complement strand
GGCTTTTATAATTCTGGGATTCACAGTTAGGTCTTTAATCCATGCTGAGTTGTTTTTTGTTTTGTTTTGTTTTGTTTTTTGTTGTTGTTGTTTTTAGCATATGGCATGAGGTAAAGGTCTTGTTTCAATTTTTTGAACATTGCTTTCTAGTTCTTCCAGCATCATCTGTTGAAGAGACTATCTCCTCCCCATGCTATATACTTAGGCTCTTTGTTGAAAATCAGTTGGCTGTATGTGGATGGGTTAATTTCTGGATCTCGAATTTGTTCGATTGATCTATGTATCTTTCATTGTACCAGTCTGTTTTGACCACTGTAGAAGTGCAGCCAGAGTGCTTCTTAGAGGCCAAAATGGCCAAACTTCGTCTCTCATACTTCGGGCATATTGTCAGGTCACTGGAGATGGGTATCATGTTTGGTAAGGTGGAGGGTCAGAGAAAAAGGGAAGACCCCTAAAGAGATGGATTAGCCAAGTGGCAGCATTTATGGACTCAAGCATGGCAACCGTAGTGAGATTGGCCCAGGATTGGGCAGTGTTTCGTTCTGCTGTGCATAGGGTCACTATGAATTGGTACCGACTCGATGGAACCTAACAACACAACAACAGCCATGTAGTAAATGTTGAAATCAGGGAGTGAGAGTTTTCCAACCTTCTTCTTCTTCTTAAGTGGTGCTTTGCTTATCCTAGGTCTCTTTCATTGCCACATAAAGTTTGTAATTATCTTTTCCACCTCTTTGAAGAATATCATTGGAATCTGGATTGGGGTTGCATTATATGTGTACACTGCTTTGGGCAGTACAATTACTCATTATAGAATCATAAGAATGTTATCTTATCCCCGTCTCTTTTCACCAGATCCATCTAGACAAGATGAATACTATTCAGTGGGGATTCTACCTTCCCCCGTGCACTCTGAAACTAAATTCCCTCTTGAAAACTTGTAAGTCAGTGACATTGAGCCATTACTCATAAGGTTTTTTTGAGACTGTAAATCTCTATGGGCTAAGACTGACACCCACATCTTTCTCCTATGAGTAAATGGTGGGTTCAAATCAACAGCATTTGATAGTAGCCAAACACTTAATCACTGCACTAAAATGGATCCTGTAATAGATTACCAGGCAAAAACAAATGAACAAACAAAAAATGTTACTACCTTAAGTTATACTTGACTCTGATCATCCTAAGGACATAGACTGCAGCTACATTTTAGGAACCAAGATGAGAATGTCTAGAACTCAGAGGATTCATTGGGGTGCCTTTTGGTGATTCCCTGCTTGCTGATAACTGCAAGTAATTGTAATAACCACAACCCACTTGGCAAATAAAATTGTGTTGTTACTGTTAAATGTGATTGAGTCTGTTCGGCACATTGCAACACTATATAGCGGAAGCAACAGTCAAGAGATCAGACAATGTATTGCATTAGGCAAATCTGCTGCACAGGAACTTTTAAAAGTGTTGAAGAGCAAAGATGTCAGCTTAAGGACTAAGGTGCGCCTGACCCAAGCCATGGTATTTTCAATAATCTGTATGGATGCGAAAGCTGGACAGTGAATAAGGAAAATTGTGAAGAATTGATGCCTTTGAATCATGGTGTTGGAGGATAATATTAAAAGTGCCATGGACTGCCAAAAGAACCAATGTTTTGGAAGAAGTGCAGCCAGAGTGCTCCTTGGAGGCCAGGATGGCCAGACTTTGTCTCTCATACTTTGGACATATTGTCAGGAGGGAACAGTCGCTGGAGAAGGATATCATGCTTGGTAAGATGGAGGATCAGAGAAAAAGAGAAAGACCCCCAACGAGATGGATTGGCCAGGTGGCAGCATTGATAGACTCAAGTGTAGCAGCAGTAGTGAGGTTGGCCCAGGATCGGACACTGTTTCGTTCTGCTGTGCATGGGGTCGCTATGAGTGGGTTCCGACTCTATGGCACCTGACAACAACAACAGCATTTCCAAGGAGCAGCTAGTGGGTTTGAGCCACTGACCTTGCAGTTTAAACTGACCTTGAGGTCGAGTGCTTTTTGGTGGGTAGTAAAGAAATTCCATATGCCGAGTGATGAGCAAAGTCTAGAAGAGGTCATAGTGTAGAGAGGTAATGAATATTCATTGAGCGGCAGTGAGACTACCACTTACCCCCACTTAATACTGTTTTAATTAGTTTTTTTTTTTTTTTAAGAACTTGTGTCCAACCACCCCCACCACAATCAATAAAAATTTAGAGCACATTGAATTGGAATATGGGTGCATAGAGGCAGTGTGGAATGTGGACTCTCTAAGGCGCTGTCAATGGTTCCACCATTTTTCTCAAGAACTTACCACTTTTGAAAGCATTCCTTTGATGACAGAACCACTATAATGGGAGAATTGATGCTTTCCAGGAACACATTATGGGTTAATTTTAATGCACATATCTATCATTGGTTTCTAGAATTGCCCAGTTAAGACAAAGTTCTTGTTGCCTGCAATGATAACTAGCTTGAGAAATGGCTATTTATCTCCTCTTGACTCATTCCTTCATTTCTTTACTGGAGTTATCTTTTCACTCCCAATCTCATTCTGTCAGGATTTACTTCTGTGGAAACTCAAACTAAGGTAAACCCTAAGTCTAATTTATTGTTTTGCAATCTCCTAAATCAGGTGGACTCCAGGTTTGGAACTATAGGATAAGTACTGGACTGCTAACCACGAGGTCATTGGTTCATATCCACCAGCCACTCCTTGGAGGGTCGCTATGAGTCAAAACTTGATGGCACTGGATAATAACAATAAGTTAAGCGAAATTGTTATTTGATTGTTTAGAGACCACAGACTCCATACTTTTTAAGTTTTTGCCATTTACTCAAAGTTCCCCTCCCCTAAAATGGAATTATTGATGAATAGATTGTATTGCAATTTACCATAGATACTGATTAAATTTCCCCTGTACACTACTGGAGTCCTATCAAGTAATTTTGTTGTTGTTGTTAAGTGCTGTGGAGTTGGTTCTAATTCATACAACCCTGTATAGGATTTCCTACGAGTGGTTGGTGGGTATGAACCATTGACTTTATGGTTAGCAATCCAGTGCTTATCCCACAGTGCCACATAACCAGAGACTGTAGTGTGAAAGAAACACAGAGTAGTTTAGGAGTTGCAGGAACAAACTCAATCAATTCTTCATGATGAAATGTCCTCCACGCTCTTTGTTGATAAAACAATTCTACATATTTTTCAAGGTCAGCGCTGCTTTCCTCTTTCCAAAGAAACCATCTCATTAAGTTCCACTTTAAAGTGTCCTCTGATTCTGAATTCCTTTACAGTATATTCCATATAATAATCATTTGCCACTTGAAAAAAATGAACATAAGAAAAAACAAAGAATGTAGCTATAGGTGCCATATCCCCAAATACAGTATGCTTTCTTTGATTGTAGAGGGCAGGTTGAAACACTTCTGTGTATCTTTCATAATGCTCTAAGCATACAATTTGGGTGTTTAAAGTTGTTTTTTTGCTCATTGACCAAATAAATATATTTTAATGAGGAAGTGATTCATAAATAGCTTTATGATCTAATCCTGACAATTTTTACAATAGTAACCATCAGACTTACCCAGTCAATTTCCTTGTTGTACCTTATGAAGCTCAAGGAAAATAATGCTGGGCTCTTGATAAACTATATCCCCCTTTGTTTTATGATCTTTTTCTAGATGTCCATAGCTCCTTGCCTTGCAGGGTCACTGTGAGGCTAACTGCAAAAATGTGCTTTACAATTTCTTGAGCACCTTGGGCAAAGGAGATGGTGATGATTACTTCATTTCAACGGATTGCTGATATTAAAAGCTATACATCTTGTGCAATGTTAGAGGGTAGTACTTAAAAATACAATCGATAGCGCCGTCTTAAAAGCAATTAAATCCTAAAAAGCATGATGTGAACATTTTCATTTTAAATCCAATTGTATTCGCCATCGTCAATCTCTCTCAATTCCACACGTGAATGACCTCCTCTCAGTTATTATGCACCATAGGGATGTTCTGTTCTCAGAGTAGAAAGTCTACTGGTGTACTGCACAGAATAGATCAAGCACTAATGTGTGACTATGGCTCAGCTTTGCAGGAATATTGAATTCCATCAATGGAAGAACATTTTGAAAAAGGAATTTAAGAAATTATCAATGGCTCAATGCAACAACCAATTACAAAGAAGTAAGTGGTTTTCTTATACCTCTTGTGTTTCTCTTTATGCCTTTTATTTATTGAAAGATGGTATTTGACATATTATAATATACATTCTGCTCCGTGGGAGAAAGATGAGGCTTTCTACTCCCGTAAAGATTTACACCCTTGGAAACCCTGTACAGGGTCGCTATGGGTCGGACCCGACTCGATGGCACTTAACAACAACAACAACAACAATGTACATTCCAGTCATTTTTAATTTGGAGAGAAAGAGCATCAGATTCTCTTAAGATTTTATATTCCTTCTTTCAAGTTCTCTGCATTGCAGCCACCTATAATGTAGAATCCAAACTAGTTTCTCATGTGCCTGTTAATCTAAATATTGGCTTATTTTAGGCAATGCCAACATTATTTTTTGCTTCATATATAATTTTCTAATATTCAGGAAATTGATAAATTTGCCAAAGTTACCTATTCTTAATTCTTCGATCTTTTTTGGATAATGTTACTATTTATGTGTGTGTGTGTGTGTATACATAATAATAAAAGAGATTTCAAAATCAGTTTTTTTAATAAGGATTTTGGATAAAAGAGCATTATATCTTATTCAGATCAATTGGAAATAGGGTCACAAATAAAAGAAACATCGTAAGTGAAGGTTTGATTTCCTTTCAGTCAGTTCAGTAAATACAATACTAATAGCACCACTCACCACTCAGAATACTTTCACTTTTTGACAAAACACCTTAACCCTTTACTGTGGAGTTGACCCTGTGTCATACAAGTCCAGTAAAATAGAGAACTACACCACCTTAGGGTTTCTATGGCTGCAATCCTTACAAATGCAGACGGCCACATCTTTTCTTCCATGGAGCAGGTAGTGGTTTTGAACTACTGAACATTCTGTGAAGCAAGCAAGCTCTTAACCACTGTGGCACCAGTGTTCCTTTAAATAGTTCAAATTGATTATATAGAATTTTCATTGTAATTTAATTAACAAAGAGTTATCAGGAATAAAATTAGAATTTGCAGTATCATCTTTTTCCTGAGGCCATCAACATCTGTATTTAACTTTCTGAATTGATACCTTTAATCCAGAACAGCATATAAGAGTAGGAGGCACATTCATATTGATAAAGTAAAAAGTGTAAAGCTAAGACATTCTTTTCCACCCTGATAAATACAGGTGATGCTCCTCCTAGTTTCTTAGACTAGGCATATAAACCCGAGTTCCTCATATTCTGTACCAAACATCCTAAAGTCTATATTTTGTTCTGCATCTGTCATGTGAATAAATTTTTTCTCTATTTCCTTCTGATGATTTTACACAATAAATGCATTTTTCTGTCTAAAATTTGCTTATTAT
>NW_006409280.1:86985-87926 GCF_000296735.1 Chrysochloris asiatica | reverse complement strand
AATAATAACTTCTAATAATATGTTCTAATGATAATAAGAATAACTAATAATAAGTTCTTAGCCATTATATTATTGGTAACCAGAAATATATTCTGTCATTATTCCTAATTTTGATATTTAAAGACTTTTTTGATGTCAGTATTAATCAAAAAATATAAATATATTTGAGAAAGTAAATTTATGTTATTAAGAGGACTACATTACAAATCAAGACAGGCTAAAAACATTTATAATGGCTAAGAACTTTTATAATGCCTAAGAACATTTACCACTATTCATCTGTCAGTTTGTCATACTGTGGTGGCTTGTGAGTTGCTGTGATTCTGAAAGCTATGACACAGGTATTTTAAATACCAGTAGAGTCATCCATAATGGACACGTTTCAGATGAGCCTCCAGATGAAGACAAACTAGAAAGGAGGAGTGACAAACTACTTTAGAATATTTAGTCACTGAAAACCTATGAACAGCAGAGAAACACGGTCAGATATAGTGCCAAAAAATGGGCCCATCAGGTTGGAAGTCACTCAAAATGTGATTGGGGAAGAGCTGCCTCCTCGAAGTAGAGTTGACCATGATGATGTGAATGTAAAGCCTATGGGAGTAAAGCCTGCTGGACCTTTAGCTACTGATGGGGCACAACTCAAAATCAAGAGAAACAGCTGTAAACATCCATTAAGAATTGGAACGTGGAGTGTATGAAGTATGAATCTAGGAAAACTGGAAATTGTAAAAAATGAAATGGAATGCATAAACATCGATATCTTAGGCATTAGTGAGCTGAAATGTACTGGTATTGGCCATTTTGAATCAGACAAACACATGGTTTACTATGCCGGAATGACAAATTGAAGAGGAATAGTGTTGCATTCATTGTCAAAAAGAACATATCCAGATCAGTCATGAGGTACAATGCTGTCTGTGATAGGATAATATACATGC
>NW_006409280.1:43900-52501 GCF_000296735.1 Chrysochloris asiatica | reverse complement strand
GAGGCTTTCTGCTCCCATAAAGATTTGAAGCCTTGGAAACCCTTACAGGGTTGCTATGGGTTGGAACTGACTCAATAGCACTTAACAACAACAACAACAACACTCCATAAGTATAGGTCAAGTTCATCAAATTGTAGCAATTTACACTTGTTTCCTTTATCAAAATTTTTTATCTTCCCCTAGTCGAGTTCTGATCATCAAGCCATCAAGGTTTGGATACTATCTTTAAGTTTGGGTATTCTCGTGTGTTTCCTCTCACTTCATATCAGCAGGATGCTTCACTCTCAGCTCTAGCCCTCCATGACTATGTCCTTGTCCATGGGCTCAGGAGTCCCCAGGTTTCACCACACTTCAGACCAACCATCCCTTCCTCTTCTCTCTCTCATCTCCGGGTCAATAGGAGTCTATGGAACATAGTCAAACTCAGCCCATATCTTTATTGTTGCCTTTCCCCCTCTTTCAGTCACATTGGTGATCACCAGCAAGCTTATATGCCTGCTCATGTGTTCCCTGTTTCAGCCTTGGAGGGAAATTTGCCCTGAAATGACTTGATTATTTGCCTTTATGGTTCCCCAGAGAACAACTTGCTTGTTCTTGCAGTGACCAATCAGATTGCCATTTTTGTTTTGGATTTTTCCTGTTGATATTTCTTTCAAAAAGTATCTTCTGTTGTTCTAGCTGTTCAAGAATGACCTTCTTGTCTTTTCTAGTGGGAATGTCCCACCTCGTAAGGCTCTGGGTGGGTTTCAGGTTTCCACCTAAGGTCCTATACACTGCAAAGGCTCCACAAAAAGCCTACCTCACTGGGCAAGTTCTAGAACCCCTTTTAGTTATTCCAATCAATTATAGGCTAAAGATGGGCTTACAAGTTTTCTGTAATCATGTTTCCTCATATTCCTTTCTACCCGACTCAAATATTTATTTTACAATAGTAGGCAAGGGAATCCAGTCAAGCATCTTAGTATTTTCCCTCTTCAAACTATGCTTGATCCCTGTATCACAGATCCCTGTTTTTCCAAGGTTGAGCATACATCATTATTTACCTTTGTCCCATTTAGCTCATGAAATTGTGCCTCAGTGTTCCCCATCTACCTTATTCTTCCATCCTCCTTCCCCTTCTTTTGTATTACCCTCCCCAACACCTGAACTATGATGTGTCTATCCCTTACCCTGTTCTCTATCACCCCCTTCCTCCAACCACACCCCCATAACCATAACCAATAAAGAGGTTTGGTTTTTTTTACCCTTTTAGTATGGGTGTCTTTTCTTAAGCTTTTACAATAATTGTCTTAGGCAATACTGGTCCTTTTGTGACTAATATCACTCAGCATAATGTCTTTAAGGCCCATCCATGTTATGTGGTGGCTTGTAACTTCCTTGTTATTCTTCAAGGTAGCATAATATTTGATTGTGTGTATGTACTAAAGTTTCTTTATCCATTCTTCCATTGGTAGGCACTTAGGCTGTCTCCATCCTTTTGCTATTGTGAATAGTGCTGCTATGAATATCAGTATGCATCTATCTCTCATGTTATGACTCATATTTTTTGTTCATTTATACCAAGTAGAGGAATTGCTGGATTATAAGGTTCAAATAGCTGAACTTAACATTAGTTTTTTTAAGCAAGATAGAAGCTAATGAAGATGACTGTATGGAATGAATTGTAATTAGGGACCAGTCTTGGATTTACCAATGTGATCCAATCAGCAAGGTCCTATCAAAACAGTTTCTTATTAGAAGTTCACCTGTCCACTTATATTCAAGCCAGAGAGGTAAGCTTAGAAGATTTTATGGACCATTTTGGGGAACATTCTTAACAGATTTTCCTGAAAGACAGGACAATCACAGGGTCTTATTATAAAGCAATTATAAGAAAACTGGAAACTGCATTGGTGAGAGAAAAAGTACAAAATTTGTTCTGACAATTTTTTTTTCCCCATCATGACAATGCAGCTGCTAATTGTTCCAATGCATCAAGGACTACCATATTTGAATTTCATTAGTAAATATTATCCCATCCATCCTACATCCCTTATCTTTCCCCTTCAAACTTCTACTTATTTCCAAAATTCAAAGAACATATAAAAGAAACACAATTTGGATTCCCTGAGGATGTCATAGTGTTATTTTGATGTGGTGTAAATTAAAGAGTGCAAAATTCTTCAGGGAAGGGTCAGAGAGATAGACACATAGCCTTCAGAAGTATACAGATCTAAATGGAGGGGGTTTGTCAAGAAACAATAACTTTATATGTTGATATTTGTATTCAATAAATGCTTCTATGATTTGGTAGAGATCTTTTTTTGACTTACCATCATATTTGTACCCTTTGTTTGTTTGTACTTCTGACTGAAAAGCTTTTATTGTTAGCTTCAGGGAGCCTTCAGTTAACCACACTCCTCAACCTAGGGTCAGCATGGCTTTGCTAAACACACTATAATTATTTCAATGTAGCACTTGTCATACTATAATTGTGAGATTACTTTACTTTCTCCTCTAGACTCAAAGCTCCTTAAAAACAGACTGGACCACTTATCTCAGTTTCTCAAGCACCTACCACAGTTCCTATCACATGAAAAGTGTTTAACGAATATCTAGTGAATAAATTGATGCCTGAATTGAAGTAACCAAGACAGTTAGATGCAAATTAAATAAAACGATCTCTCAAGGATGATACCAAATAGGAAAGACACAATATGAGATAGGAGTCATTCTGGAAAAGAAAAGCTGCTACCACAGTATTATGGGGAAGTTCTTCTCTCATAAATATTTGAAGTGTTTCATTAGATTATCAGAAGAGTAACTCAAATTTATGAGATGATGCGGATTTATGGGAAAATGTGACTTGATTTCAGAGGCCATGTAATTTGCATCTCAGATGCTGGGGATGAATAGTTAGATTGTCCTGCCTATACTAAATGTCTGAGTTTGAGATGATAAATATTCTTTGACCCATGTGCACCAGAGGACAATGGTCTAATTGCTACTCTACTGAAGTTTAGACTAAAGTGTCACAAAGTTAACTTTTCCTATGGATCTCTTTCAATTTTAGAGAAAGTGCATTTATTAACTGTATTTGATATCACACTCAAGACACAAACTGGAATTTTATTTTAACACTATCTTTCTCAGATTAAAGTGTCAATTGTACTTGCTGATGATTGCTATGAAGTCGGCGCTAACTCATGGTATACCCAAATGCAACAGAATGAAACCTTGCCTGCTCCTTCACAGACATTGATATGCTTGAGTGTACTGTAGCAGGCACTGCATAGTTTAAGTGTTTTCCAACCTAGAGGGCTCATCTTCCAGAACTATGTAAAACAACATTTTGTTGTGATTTATAGAGGTTTCATTGGCTAATTTTCAGAAATAGATGGGCAGGATTTTCTTCCTAATTTGTCTAAGACTGAAATCTTTGCTGAAATTGGTGGTCCTGCATGTATATGAAATACTGGTGGAATAGCTTCCAACACCATAGAAACATGCAAGCCCCACAGTACAACAAACTGACAGAGAGGTGGTATAAATTGTCCATAGGAATAGCAAGTAGATATTGATGGCACAGAGGGTACGTCATGCCCAAGGAATAAACCAAAGAAAAAGTCACTACAGGAAATAAATTAGATATGTTCTTATAGCTATCAAGTACAGAATTTTAATGACTACTATTCAAACTCACTGGCTGCTCCTTGGAAACCCTACACAAGGTCATTATAACTTGGAACCAACTCGATGACACTTAGCAACAACAACATACTGGATTATCTGTTGAATTATATATTAAATTCAGTACAGTAATCATTTTCCTTATTATATATCAGTCATTTGATTTTTGTTGTTTCTGTTAGTTAATTCATATAATATGTGTCAAAAGAAAAATGCTTTTAACTACTTGAGTTAACCATTTATCTGTCAGTTTGTTGTACTGTGGTTTCTTGTGTGTTTCTGTGATGCTGGAATCTACGCCACTGGTAATTTAAAAACCAACAAGTTCACCCATGATGGTCAGGTTTCAAGAGAGCTTCCAAACTAAGACAGCCTTTTGGTTGTTGATGTTAAGTGCTATCAAGTTATTTCCAGCTCATGTTGACCTTTATAGAATTTCTGAGGAGTGGCTGGTGAGTTTGAAACACTGACTTTGCACTTAGCAGCCCAGTGCTTATCATACAATGCTATACCAGGACTCCTAGGAAGAAGGAAAGATGGAAAATTTCAGAATGGCTAGATACTGATTATGAACAGCAGTATAAAATTATCTGTTATAGAATTGAAAGATAAATCAAATCAAGTTGGAAGGCACTCAAATACAATGAAAACTGCCTTCTTAAAGTACAGTTGACCTAATAAGGTAAATTGATCAAAGCTCCCAAGTCCTTCATTTGTTTATGTGGCACAAATCTAAATAGAAAGGAACAGCTTCAAATATGTATTAATAATCAGAACACAGAATGCATAAAGTATCAATCTATGAAAATTGGAAGTCTTTAAAAATGAAATTAATGCATAAAGATCAATATATTAAAAACTCTTGAGCTGAAATGGACTGATAGTAGCATTTGAATCAGACAAACCTATAGTGTACTAAGCTAGAAATGATCAACTGAAGAGTAATGGCATTGAATTTATTGTCAAGAAGAGAATTTCAAGTTCTGTTTTCAAGTACAATGCTGACTGTGATAGGATAATATCCATATACCTATGAGGAAGACCAATTATTAGCATTATTAATCAAATTTACACACTAACCACTAAAGCCAGTGATGATGAAATTGAAGAACTCAACTAACTTCGTCAGTATGAAATTGATCAGACATGCAATCAGACACATTGATAACTACTGGTGATTGGAAGAGAAAGTTATAAACAAAGAGGAAGGATTAGTAGTTGGAGAATATGGCCTTCGTGATAAAAATAATGGGAGATTGCATGACAGAATTTTGCAAGACCAATGACTGATTCATGGCAATTACCATTTTGAAACAATATAAAAGACAACTATACACATAGAACTCACCATACAGAACACACAGGAACCAAAGAAATAATTGAAGTCTCAAGTTGCAATATTGCAGGACTATTGTTGTTGTTTTTAAGTGCCATCGAGTCAGTTCCAACCCATAATGACCATGGACACGGTTTCCAATGCTGTAAATCTTTATAAGAGCAGAAAGACTCATCTTTCTCCTGTGGAACAGCTGGTAGTTTCAAACTGCTGACCTTGTGGTTCACAGGTCGATTCATAACCACTATGCTAAGAGCTCCTTATTGAAGGATAATATGAACATAATAGTGTATGATGCATGAAACATCAAAAGAAGATGGGAGGAATACATAGAGTCACTGTACCAAAATGAATTGGTCAATGCAAAAACATTTCTAGATGTAGCATAAAATTGAGAACAAATGTGGATGAAGAAAGAAGTCCAAGCTACACTGAAGGCATTGGTGAAAAACAAGGCTCCAGGAACTGATGTATTAAAAATTGAAGTGTTTCACCAAACTGATACATAGCTGGAGACACTCATTTGTTTATACCAAGAAATTTCGAAGATAGCTACCTGGTCAACCAACTGGAAGAGATTGATATTTGTGCTGATATGAAAAAAAGGTGACCCAATGGAATGTGAAATCATTGAAAAACTTAATCAATATCACATGCAGGCAAAATTTTGCTGAAGGTAATTTTAAAATAGTTGCAATAGTACATTGACTGGGGACTGACAGAAATTCAAACCAGATTCAGAGGAGGAAGTGAAACTTGGGATACCATTGCTGATGTCAAATGGATCTTGGATACAAGCAGATGATACTGGAAAGGATTTTTTTTTGTGTTTTATTAACTATGAAAGACCATTTGACAGTGGAGATCATAACAATCTATGAATAACATTGAGAGGAATGGGTATTCCAGAACAATTAATTGTGCACATGAGGATACTTTACATAGATCAAGAAACACGTTTTTAAACAGAACAAGGGGTGAAGGTGAGGCTTGATGGCAGATAAGGTAGAGTTGCAGTGAAGTTCGCAATGAGCAATACCACAGAATACAAGTTGAAACGGGTTCAAGGCAGAGTTCCAAAACTCTGAACCACATTTTATTGTTATGTGCCATGGAGTTGATTCCGACTCATAGTGACCTTGTACAGGGTTTCTGAGGAACAGCTGGTAGTTTCAAACTGCTGATCTTGTGGCTCACAGCCCAATTCGTAACCACATAGGTAGAATATTTTTAAAGTTTGAAGGCTTATAGCTAGTGGAACTAGTAGTGTAAGTAAAAAATCACGTACTTTTGAATCTAACAGGCTCAGTGGCCCGGAGCTGACGTTTTGGTTGAGACCAAATGGCAAGACCAAGTGGGGGAGCAGACCAAACATGGAATAATGTCATGAGAAACTTGGAGCAAAGGTGGTTTTGCTTTGTTCTGATTTTTTCTTTTTTTTTTAGTATATGTTCATTGCCACCCACCACTATTTGCGCACCTCAATTCTGGTGACTACAGGGGGTGCCTGAGCAAGTAGACACCCTGCCACCCCCACCAATGCTAGGTTCTTCTGCCACGCATGTGCACAGATACTCTCAGCCCAAGAGCCAGCCCTGAATTATTTTTAAAAAGGGAAAAGTCCAGAACAAGGGGTATGGAGAGGGAAATGGAGTTTAAAAACAAAACATGCCAAAAAATTAAATTAAATCCTGAGGTACAGCATAACAAACAACAGTGGCATCTTGAAATTTATCAGGCAGCTTTGAAGGCAAGAAGCTGAAAGAGGACACTAAAGTGTCATACTCATTTCAGCCTACAGAGTTTTTTATTCTTCTCTCCCTCCTCTCCCCTTTCTGCAATTATAGACTACAGTACCCAATTTAGTTATTTTGTTGTTGTGGTGGTGGTGGTGGTGTTTTTTTGTTTTGTTTTCCAGTTTTTTTTTTCTGTTGCTGTTTAGCTGTTTTGCTGTTTTATGCTCCTCCTTTTACCTTTGGGGACTCTTTCTGTTCCTATATTACCCAAAAAGAGACAGCAACTGCTGCCATATAGTCAAGTTACAATCACACCCTATAAAACACCAAAACCCAGGCAAGAGTCAACACCAACTGCCATACACCAGAGAGGCAGACAACACTTGTCAAAGTTACTCTGAGTTAAGCGATAAGAAGAGGGAAAAGGGAAGCCCACCTCCTGATAATATCTATTTGGAGGCAATAAGAAAGCATAAAAAAAAAAAAAAAACCCAAAACACACACTCAACTAAGTATTAAGGCCACAGATAAACATTAAACATATCCAAGATGCAAAAGCAGATGATTATGTCAGTACATGTCCAGAAACAAGATAAAATGTCTGAGACAAATGTCCTAGAGGTAGACCTGGACTCCATTTTGAATGGAGGGCAGTCCTTGGAAATTCCTGAGAAGAAATTCAGAAAAAGTGATTATAAAATGTTTCAAAAACACTTAACAATGGAGTTGAGAAAAACAAGGAAGAAGTCAGGAAAGTGCTACAGGAACAATCAAACAAGATCGATAGAGCAGAACAATTGATACACACAGAAACAATTCAAAACCTACAGAAAGATGCCCAAATGATCAATAATAGAAAATCAGAAATAGACAATACACTGAAAGGGCAAAGGAATAGAATAGAAAATAGAGAAGGCATAACTAGTGATCTGGAAGACAAATCTCTCATTACCACTAAGATAGAAGAGCAAACAGAAAAAAGGAATAAAAAATATCTAAAGAAGATCTAAGATTCATGTTGGACAACATGAAGAGGAATAACTTAAGAATTATTGGCATTCTAGAACGGGAAGAATTATACAAGTCCACTGAGGAAATAGTTGAAGAACTGCTGGAAGAAAATTTCTATAACATCCTGAAAAGTGAAAAGATAAATATTCAAGAAGCCCAACAAAGCCCAGGAAGGATATACCCCAAAAGAAAATCACCAAGACATATCATAATCAGGCTCTTCATAGTCACAGATAAGGAGACACTTCTGAAAGCAGCTAAGGAAAAGACAAGCACCACGTACAAAGACAAGCAAGTCAGAATAAGCTCAGATCTCTCAGCAGAAACCATGCAGGCAAGAAAGCAATTAGGAACCATATACAAAACCATGAAAAAAAAAAAAAATTGCCCACCAAGAATCCTTTATCCAGCAAAGCTATCAATCAAATACAAGGGTATAATCAAAACATTCCAGGATAAACAGAAGCTAAGGGATTTTGCCAAAGCCAACCTTGTGCTACAAAACATCCTAAAGGAAGTTCTGTGGACTGACAACCAACAAGAACAGACAAAAACCAGAGACTGACATATGTGGCAGCACCTCCCAGAACTAAATTGACAGAAGGGAAGAGTTGAGAACAGAACAAATCTATAAGAACAAACTCAGGAAGTCAGTTTGTGGTAAAAACAATTACAATGTAAAAGAAGGTAAACACATAGGAACAGAGATTCAGATGAAGGTCTGGATGATTACAGGAAAAAATAGATTGCACTAAATGGAGGGAAAAGTTAATAGAAAAGAAGGTAACCTCAAAGAAAACTAACATTTCACAACATACCAAGAAATGAAAATCCAAGAAGAACATGGGA
>NW_006409280.1:5053-12522 GCF_000296735.1 Chrysochloris asiatica | reverse complement strand
TGTCACACATCTTTCTTAATTTTAAACTATTCAATGTTCCCTTGTTCTCTTTTAACAACTGCTTCTTGGTCCATGTACAGATAACTCATGAGCACAATTAAGTGTTCCAGGATACCTATACTTTGCAATGCTGTCCATAGCTTGTTATGATCCACACAATTGAAAGCATTTGCACAGTCAATAAAGTGCAGGTAAATATCTTTCTGATATTCTTTGCTTTCAGCCAAGATCCATCAGACATCAGCTATGATATCCCTCGTTCCATGGCCTTTTCTGAATCTGGCTTGAACCTCTGGAAGTTCTCTGTCAATGTATGCTTGCAGCCATTTCTGTATTACCTTTAGTAAAACTTTACTCACATAGGATATCAAAGATAGCGTCTGATGATTTCCACATTCCATTGGGTCATTGGAATGCACACAAATATGGATCTCTTCCAATCAGTCGGCCAAATAGTTGTTTTCCAAATTTCTTGGCACAGATGAGTGAGTGCCTCATAAGGTATGATTATATTTAAATGAAATTCTGGGAAAAGTAAATCTCCAGGCTTGATTGACCAGTACTTTCTAACAGTTGTAAAGGAGAAGTGGATTACAACCAAAGGGATTTTCTAGATTGATTGAATTACTCTGTATCATGATCATGATGGTGGATATACAGTTCTATGCCTTTTTTTTCCATGAATAGAACCATTTGTCACATAGAGTGCATTTCACTTTTTGTGAATAAAATAAAATATCTAGTAGGGTCTGGGGCCAACTCTAAATGAAATGCAAACTACAACAAATGACATAATAATGTACCAAAGATGGTATATGGAAAATATAATGAACCCATATGATTTTTGAAATCATTATTTTAATTGGATAACATATGGCTAAGAAAAAATATTGTTGTTAGGTTTGCAGGTAATACCACAATGAAAATTCTCCTTATATCAGATCAGGAGTTTTGACTTTACCCACTCTAATGATCTTACCACTGATTAGTTAATCATACTAGATCATGGGGATGATGTTATCATTACATAACTGCCAAATTTTGTTGTTACATCCTATCAAGTTGGTTCTGACTCATAGCAAACCTGTATAGTGTTTCTAGGAGTGACTGGTAAGTATGAACCATCAGCCTTGTAGTTAGTAGTCCATGCTTATCCTATTTCACCACACCAGCACTGCCAAATTACATCATTACATAACTGCCAAATCACTGAGAAGCACGACTCAGAAGGACACAATTGCATTCAAAGCACATACATGCATATGAATTAGATATTGATGTATATATAAGGATAGTTTATTATATACCCATATATTTTCCAGGTTCTCTTAACTGCTAGAGTCTAGACACAATGGCACTTCAGTAACAACGTGCATAACAAATTACTTGATAATGCCTTCCAATAAAAGAATATAGAGAGGTGTGAAGACAGAAAACATTAGCATATGAGCCTGAATATTTCTGTCAGAAAGAAAGAATGTGGTCAAAACAATAGTGTGAACACATATTGAGGCTCTGGAATCAACCTGAAAATTGTAATTCTTATGATGGAAAATCAAAGATCACAGCCTGCTGTATGGATTGCATCTCAATGTCAGGAAAACAAAAATCCTCACCACTGGACCAATAAACAATATTCTTATCATCGGAGAAAAGATTAAAGTTGTCAAGGACTCCATTCTTCTTGGATCAACTATCAGCATTCATGGACACACCAGTCAAGAAATCAAATGACATATTACATTAGGCAAATCTGCTGCACAAGACCATTTTAAAGTGTTGTAGAGCAAAGATGTCAGCTTGAGGACTAAGGTGTACCTGACCCAAGCCATGGTATTTTCAATTACCTCATATGCATGTGAAAGTTGGACAGCGAATAAGGAAGACCGTAAAAGAATTAATGCTTTTGAGTTATAGTGTTGGAGGAGAATATTGAAAGTGCCATGGTCTGCCAAAACAACCAACAGATAGGTGTTGGAAGAAGTGCAGTCAGAGTGTTCCTTGGAAGCCAGCATGGCCAAACTTCATCTCTCATGTTTCAGACATATTGTCAGGGAGACCAGTCGCTGGAAAAGGATATCATGTTTATTAAGGTGGTGGGTCACAGAAAAAGAGGAAGACCCCCAATGAGATGGATTGACCAAGTGGCAGCATCAATGGGTTCAAGCGTGGCCACAATTGTGAGGTTGGTCCAGGAGCGGACAGCATTTTGTTCTGTTGTGCATAGGGTGGCTATGAGTTGGTACCAACTCAATGGCAACTAATAACAACAACAACAAGAAGGAAATGCTTGGAGAAACACACATACACACACAAATTTAATAAGTAATGGATTATTTAGGTAATGAATTACTTCATATGATTATTTTATCCATAGTCTTTGTAACTCCCACTAAACAATGTTTTTCCTTGCTGAGTCTGGGTGAGAGAAGGTAGAAAAAATGCTGATAGGATTACAGGATTCAGTTGTGAGTGTTAATTGTAACTGTAAAAACTTGGAATTCTAATATGTATAAAACGGTCCATTTCAGAAGCAGAAATGGAGAATCTCACTACTATCATAGAAGAGCCAGGAGTGACTCGTGTCATTTGGACTTATAGATCCCTGTTCATTGAATTTCCTCAACCCAGGTTCCCAATGTTAGTTAACAGGTTACAATTTGGGTTTACCAATGTTCAGGGAACAGTTTTTCAAGTTAAGATAGCCTCTCCTCAGCCAGGACCAGAGGCAGGCCTCTCTTTGTCTGAGCAATGTTACATCACTCTTTTGTTGTTAAATGCCATCAAGTTGGTTCCAGCTCATAGCGACCTGGTATAGGGTTACTGAGGAGCCACTGGTGAGCTTGAATTGCTGACCTTGCTATTCAAGCTGACCTTGCGGTCCAGTGTGCTAACTCACAGCACCACACCAAGCCTCTATTTCTTTTAGGACTACTGATAAATGTCCACAGACACACTCCACCATAAGCCTTAGTATGAAGGAACTCAGCTATAGTTTCATGGGTCAGCAAACCAAGTTCCCTTAATTAAAATCCTTGAGGCATCCCACTCTGCAAGCAAGCCACCTGCCCAAAGTCACTCAGCTATACTAGCTCTGTGGACTGGGAGGCACAACTCTCTGCCTGGTGCTCTGACTCTTGGTTCTGCTGCTCATCTTCTGCCATTCCTCCAGTATCAGAGGTTTCTGAACATGGGTTGAGGTGGTTCAATGTACAAGGATATCTGAGTCCAAATGACGTGTGTCACTTCTGACTCTTCTATGAGAGCAGAGAAATTCCCCATTTCTGCTTCTGAGATTGGCCATTTTATACACATTTAGAGTCCCAAATATTAACAGTCACAATTAACTCTGTTAACTGCTTACAGGTGAATGATGTAATCCTGTAACCTATTAACCATGTAACCCATTAACTTTCCCAGTGGAGTCTTAGTGTGGTACTACAGGACAAAGCACTGGACAGCAAGATCCATTTGAACTACAAGGCTGGTGGTTCAGACTCACTAGCTGCTCCGTGGAAACTCTTTACAGAGTCATTATGAGTTGGAACAAACTCAATGGCACTTAACAACTTTCTCAATAAACCACATATCTCTGAGTATAATTTATGAGTTCTGTGTAGTCATTGCAATTAATTATTGAATTTAGATAAGAGGTAGAATCTGTGCTGTGGGAGGCTGGTTGGTGCCACATGTTTTGCAGGTTATAACCCATAAATAAATATCTATCTCATACTGAAAATAAGCAAATACATAAATAGAAGTGAAGGGATAGCTCTTCCTTAGAGAAAAATGACAATGAATAAATGCAGAAGGAATGGTGGTGGGTGGAGGTTTGCCATGGAGTTGGTTCCAACTCATAGTGACCCTGTACAGGGTTTCCGAGGCTGTATATCTTTACGGGAGCAGAAAGCTCTTTCTCCAGTGGAACAGCTGGGAGTTTTGAACTGCTGACCTTGGGTTTAACAGCCCAACTTGTAACAAATACACTACCAGACCAGAATGAATAGAGAAATATTAAATTACATCTGAAAAGCAGTGATTTTTGTAGGCAAGAGCCAGAAGTAGATGTAAAATTAGTGAACAGAAATTTGAGAAAAAAATAGGATACTTTCATAATCTCTAAACATCTCTCCTAAGACTAAAAGGGGAAAATGCAGTGAATTTTCAGTGAAGAAACTCAACAAATTTTCAGTGGAGGAACTCCTGATAGCATGCACATAACTTCTCTTGCTTTCATTCTTAAAATGTACAACCATAATCCAGTGCTAAGTAAACAACAGATACAACTAAACTAGAGGATATTGATCAAATTAACTGACATGAACTCTTAAAAAGTGTCAGAGTCACAAAAGAGAGTAAGACTGTATGACCTCCTCATATCACAGGAGATTAAGGAGACATGACAACAAAATGCAATGCCAGATCCTGAAGTGGATCTTGAAATGACAATAATAATAATAATCATTTTAAAAAGCAGAAATTGGAAAACTTGCAAAATATGAATGAGACCTTTAGCGTAGTTAATTATGTTATACCAATTATTATCCATTTGTTAATTTTGATAATTATATAATCTATGGCATACAGGCACCATGGAGTCCTGCTATGGCATTTTGGGTTAATAGGCTGGACTGCAAGGTTGGTTCAAGCTCACCAGCCGTTCCTCAGAAACCCTATACAGGGTCGCTATGAATCAGAACCAACACGATGGTACTTTAAAAAAAAAAAAAAAGCAACATACATGGAATAAAGGGTATATGGAAAACTGTTCAATTTTGCCAACTTTTCTGTAAATCTAAAATTCTTTTACAATAAAACTTAAAAGTTGTAAACTGCTTATGACTATATAAATGGATGAGAAAACAGGGCATTAGCTAATATCCTCCATTATGGATATGTCAATGAAATATACTTTCTGTGAGATTTAATGAGTCTAGTATGTGAAGTTAAAAAAAAGTTGGCAAACTTGTTTCTCTATTGTATAGAGAACACTGCACTAGAAATTATAAACTGGCATAAGACTGTGGGTCCTCAAGATAAAGAATGACTACCTAATTTTTGTATCTTTGGGTTCTATCCGTATTGGGAATGTAACAGAATCCCCAAACACAGAACATTTGCAGAGGATGGTATTTAGTTTAGTAATATGAACTTAGAATGACACTTTGTGCTTGAATCGTGGCTCAATACCTAGCTAGATGGATGTTGGGAAATTTACTTACATTTCTCTTAGCCTGTTTCCTCATCTGTCAACCTCCTGGTTGTTTACATGGGAGAACATTAGCTTTACATTCATCCTATCATATGGGAAAATCATAGTACCTATCCATTAGGATTAGTTTGAGGACTAAGGTGCACCCGATCAAAGTCATGATATTTACAATTGCCTCAAATGCGTGTGAAAATTAAACAGGGAATAAGGAAGATCACAGAATAATCTATGCATTTGAATTATGATGTTGGTGAAGTACATTGAAAGTACCAGGGACTGCCAGAAGAACAAACAAATCTTTGTTGGAAGAAGTACCACCTGAATATTCCATAGAAGCGAGTGCAATGAGACTTTTTCTCTCATATTTTGGACATATTATTAGGAGGGACCAGTCCCTGGGACATCATGCTTGACAAAGTGGAGGAGAGGCAAAAAAGAGGAAGAATCTTAACAAGATGGAATGGCACAGTGGCAGCTGCAATGGGCTCAAATGTTACAAATGTGAGGATGGTGGAGGACCAGACAGTGCTTACTTCTGCTGTGCATGTGGTTGCTATGAATCAGAACCGATTCCACAGCACCTAGCAACAGCAGCAACATCTATTAGGGTTATTGTTGTGTTGTTGCTCTGTGCTATGCAGTCAGTTCAACTACAGACCTATAGTGACAACGTACAGAGTTTTTGACAGTGACTGGTATCTTTGAACTGTGGACCTTGTAGTTACCAGTTCAGTTTTTATCCTACAGCAACACAATAGGAATAATTGGGGTTTTTAAAAAATTAAATGATATATTTCAAGTACTTATAAAAATGCCTGGCATGTAGTAAGTCCAGTATATCTGTTTGTTAAATTTAAAATGGAAGGAACATGAGAAAAATAGAAAATAGAGTCATAGAAACTCAAAATTAGTTTTCAGTAGATAGCACACATACAGACGTGGTTTTAAAACATTTTACCATGCAACATACAAACAAGAACAAATTAACTTTGGTATAAAGAATAAGTACTTGAAATACTGGGTGAGGGAGTGATCACAGTCAAGTGGTGTTAATCAGGGAATGCTAAAGATAAATCATTTTTTCATAAATATTATGTATCTGATGGAGCTATCCTCAAGGGTACTTCATCATTTTTAATAAAGACAAATTATATTTCTTTTTTGAATAGTTAATGCATTTCAGTACTAATAGCAAGCACAGGCATCTGCTTCACTTGACAATATATTTGAACCTGCAGCTTTTCTAAGTTCTTTAACTTTGTCAGTTATATTCACTCTCCACAGCTTCAATTATTATCAATTTTGTGATTTACCCTCGATTTCTATTAATTCTCCTGACATATTAAAGTCGTTTTCCTGGAAAGCTTGCCAGTCCCTTTACAAATTTTAATACTAAGATTTTTCATGTTGTTTTTGTTGTTAGCTGCCAACGAGTTGGCCACCAACTCATGGCAAGCACAGGCACAACAAACAAAATGCAGTTGGGCTCTGCAGTATCCCCATGATGGACTGCAGATCAGACTATTGTGAGCCATTATGTGTTGGTTTTTTTTTAAAATTTTTTAATTGTAAATTATGTGATAGTTTACATGGGAGAACATTAGCTTTACATTCATCCTATCATATATCCTTTCATTTCCATGGTTACAATCCCCTCCATGCATCATCAACCAACCAAAAGATATACCCTGCAAGCCTGCCCTCTGGTCGTCAGCACACAGGCCCTCTCCCTCTCTGGGTCTAGAGTCCCCAGCTGCTCCATCTCAGCATGTTATTGTCTCTGCCCCCAACTGTGGCATCACTGTTTTCCTGGGTAGGGTCCCGCACTCCGCTCTTCTACCTTGATGGTGCCAGGGACCTCTGCTCCTGTCTCCTGAACTGCGAAGTCAATCACTATACTCCTTTTGCCATTAAATATCTGCCTTTACATTTCCAACCCTCACGGTCAGTCCTAATAACCATTCATCACTGCTGTACTACAAGAGACCTATCCCCATCTCCTTTCATGAGTCCCACCCAGATTGGATACTACTCAATGGAGATTCTACATTCCTCTATGCCCTAAGGATCTAGGCTTCCTCTTGAAAGCTTGTAAGCCAGTCACTTCTTGACTTTTTAGCCCTGCCACCGCCCCCCCCACCCCCCCATTTTGGGTAGCCAATGTCCAAGTTGCCCATCCCTGTCTACTCTGTATACCTAGGGGGTGGGAATGATCCTTGCTGTAAAGATTTGTTCCCTCTTTTGAGCTACTGCATCC
>NW_006409280.1:2398-3717 GCF_000296735.1 Chrysochloris asiatica | reverse complement strand
TCTCCATCTTTTTGCTATTGTAAATAGTGCTGCTATGAACATTGGTGTGCATTTATCTACTTGGGTTATGGCACGTATTTCTTGTGGGTAAATACCAAGTAGAGGAATTACTGGATCATTAGGTATTTCTATTTCCAAAATTCTGAGGAAACGCCATATTGCTTTCCAGAGTGGTTGGACCATTTTGCAATCCCACCAGCAATGCAGGAGCATCCCAGTCTCTCCACATCCTCGCCAGCATTTATTGTCCTCTACTTTTTAAAAAATCTTTGCTGTTATTGCTGGTGTGATATGATATGTCACTGTTGTTTTGATTTGCATCTCTCTAATGGCTTGTGATCTTGAACATTTCTTCATAGCTTTGATGGCTGCCTAGATCTCCTCCTTGGTGAAGTGTCTGTTCAAGTCCTGTGCCCATTTTTTAATTGAGTTGTCTTTTTCTTGTAGAGGTGTTCTAGTTTCCTATATATTTTAGAAATGAGTCCCTTGTCTGATGTGCCATTGCAAAAGATATTTTCCCATTCTGTGGGCTCCCTTTTTACTCTTTTAGTAAAGTCTTTTGATGCACTTAAGTTTTTAATTTTTAGTATGTCCCAATCATTTATTTTGTCTATGTTTGTTTGTGTCGTTTTCAAAATGTTTGGTATTCTGTGTATTCCCTGAATTTTTGCCCTCACATTTGTCCCTACTTTTTCATTGATGGCCTTCATAATTCTGGGATTCACATTTAGGTTTTAATCCATGCTGAGTTTGTTTTACTGTAAGGTGTGAAGTAAAGGTCTTGTTTCAATCTTTTGCATATTGCTTTCCAGTTCTGCCAGCACCATCTGTTGAAGAGAATATTCCCTTCCCATTCGATATATTCAGGTACTTTCTCAAAAACCATTTGGCTGTATGTGGATGGGTTATATTCTGGATTCTCAATTCTGTTCCATTGATCAAGGTATCTTTCAGTGAACCAGTATTAAACTGTTTTGACCACTGTAGCCATGTAATAAATTTTGACATCAGAGAGTGAGAGCATTCCTACCTTATTCTTCTTAAGCAATGCTCTGCTTTTCCTGGGTCTCTTTTCTTTCCATATAAAGTTTGTAATATTTTTTTCCATCTCTTTGAAGAATATCGTTGGAATCTGGATTGGGATTGCATTATATGTGTAAATTGCTTTGGGCAGTATTGACATTTTTACAATTGTTAAGTCTTCCTATCCAGGAACATGGTACATTCTTCCATTTTTGTAAGTCTCTTTTGGTTTCTTGTAGTAGTGTTTTGTAGTTTTCTTTATATAGGTCCTTTGTTTCTCTGGTTACATTTATTCC
>NW_006409280.1:0-1136 GCF_000296735.1 Chrysochloris asiatica | reverse complement strand
GCCAGATGGAACACATAGAAATCAAATTGACTACATCTGTGGAAAGAGAAGATGGAAAAGCTCCATATCATCAGTCAAAACAAGGCCAGGGGCAGACTGGAACAGACCATCAATTACTCATATGCAAATTCAAACTGAAACTGAAGAAAATGAAAACAAGTTCCACGAGAGCCAAAATATGACCTTGAATTTAGAGATCATCTGAAGAACAGATTTGATACATTAAAAACTAAAGACTGAAGACCAGAAGAGTTGTGGTATGACATCAAGAACATCTTATGAAGGTGAGTCACAAAGTATTGCTAATAGGGTTTCAGTTCATACAGTGTTGTTGTTAAGTGCCATTGAGTTGTTTCAGACTCATAGTCACCCCATATAGGGTTTCTAAAATGATACGTATGTACTTGAGTAGAAAGCTCCATCTGCCACAGAGCAGCTGGTAGGCTCGAACCAATGATATTGTGGTTATTATTACAGTGATTATCCTACAGAGCCACAGCATACCTATACATTCCTATACACGGGTTAATTCCCTCAAAAAAAGCATGTTTAAACACATCTCAATTAGTGGATGACTACAGAAAAATTATATCAGTAATACCAAGGTAAATAAAAAAGTATTGCTGCTAGGGTTCAAACATATACATTTTTATTACAAACAATTTTAAATATGTCTCTTTGATCAGTGAACTGTTAATCAATTCTCGTCATAATAAACTTGTCTTAGTCTCGTTGGTGTTAGGTACCATCCAACTGGTTCCAACTCACAGTGACCATATGTACACCAGGAGGAAACACTGTCTAGTTCTGGCTCATCTTCACAATTGTTATGTTTGAGTCCACTGTTGTTATTGTGCTACTCTATCTCATTGAGGGTCTTTCTTTCTTTTGCTGATCTTCTATTTTACCAAGCATGGTGTCCTTTTCCAGGAACTGGTCCTTTCTGATATGCCCAAAATACAAGAGAAAAAGTCTTGACATCATCCTTTCCTAGGAACAATCCAGGCATACTTCCAAAAAAGATTAATTCTTCTAGCTGCTGCTGTTGCTGTTGAGCTGTCGAGTTGGTTCTGACCCATAGCGAACCTATATAGGGTTTGCAAGGAGTGGTTGGTGAGTGTGAACTGCCAACTTTG
>NW_006409279.1:98176-99337 GCF_000296735.1 Chrysochloris asiatica | reverse complement strand
TCCACAACATAAATACAACAAAGGAAAAAAAAAAATATATGATTGTATCAACCAATGCCAGAAAGGTATTGGACAAAATCCTTTCTGATAAAAACATTCAACAAAAGCATTCATTCCTGATAAAAACATGCAACAAAAGAGGAATCAAAGGGAAATTCCCCAACATAATTAAAGTTATATATACAAAACCATATATATACAAGATTGGCAGCTCAAACCCACCAACTGCTCCTCACAAACCTTATACATTATTGCTATGAGTCAGAACCGACTCCACAGCACTTAACAATAATAAGAACATACAAAACCAACAGCCAACACCACTCTCAATGAAAGAAATCAAAACCATTCTCCTTGTGAACAGGAACCAGACAAGGATGTCTTTTTCACCACTTTATTCAATATTGTGCTGGAAGTCTTAGCCAGAGCTATAAGACAAAGAGAAATTAAAGACAGTCAAATTGACAAAGAATAAGTAAAATTCTCTCTATTTACAGATGATATGGGCCTATACTTAGAAATCCAAACTACTCAGCAAGAAAATGATTGGAGTTCATTGAAAGATTCAGCAAAGTGGCAGGGTAAAAGATCAATATACAAAAAATCAGTTGGATTCCTTTATACTAATAAAGAGAGCTGTGAAAAGGAAATCAGGAAAACAATACCATTTGCAGTAGCCACACAAAAGAGGAAATACTTTGGACTAAACCTATCTAGAGAAACAAAAGACCTATGTAAAAAAAAAATTACAAGACAATACTTCAAGAAACCAAAAGAGACCTACAAAAATGGAAGTATATATCATGCTCATGGATAACATTGTGACTTAACATTGTGAAAATGTCAACACTACCCAAAGCAATTTATTGCTGTTGTTAAGTGCTGTCAAGTCAGTTGCGACTCACAGTGATTGTGTATGGGGTTTCCAATGAGTGGCTGGTGAGTTTGAACTGCCAACCTTGCAGTTCAGTGCTTATCCTACAGTGTCACACCAAGTCTCCAATACTAAAATGTTGTGGTTGTTAAGTGCTGTCAAGTCAGATCCAACTCATAATGACCCTGTATAGTGTTTGAGGAACAGCTAGTGAATTTGAACTGCTGTTGTTCCAACTGACCTTGTGGTTCAGTGCTTATCTACAGCTCCATGCCAGAGCTCCATAT
>NW_006409279.1:94928-96926 GCF_000296735.1 Chrysochloris asiatica | reverse complement strand
AATGAGATACCATCTCACCCCAGCACTAATAACAACAACAACAACAAAAAACCAACAAAGACAAAACCCAGAAAACAACAAATGCTAGAGAGGATGGTGCAACCATTGTGGAAAATAGAATGGTAGTTCCTCAGAAGGTTGGAAGTATAACCCAGCAATGTCTCTACTTGGTGTATGTCTTCAAAAAATAAGAACCATAACACGAACAGATATTTGAACTCCCATGTTCATAGCAGCAGTATTCACAGGAGCAAACTGCTGGAGACAGCCTAGATGCTCATCAGCAGAGGAATGGTTGAGCAAACTTTGATACATACACATAATGGAATATTATGCTTCGTTGAAGAATAACGTTGAATCTGCAAAACACCAAATAACATGAAGGAATCTGGAGGACATTCTACTAAGTGAAATTAGTAAATGACAAAGGGACAAATATTGTATGAGAACACTGCTGTCAAAAGTCAAGAAAAAGTTTTCACTCTATAATAAACTTTTTATGATGGTTAATCAGGAGAGGGAGGGAAGGGAGAATTATTCACTGGGAAGAATGTAGACACGTGCAAACTTGGGTGATGGGAAAGCAGTTAAAAAGAAAAGGAAGGAAAAAAGAAATAGCTTCTTCATCTTTTTTCATGTACTTGGAAGGGAAACAATTCATTTTTTTTTTTTTCTCACTAAAAAAAGAGCTTATACATTATTTTCGTTAGAAACATGAAGGTCAGGTTACTACACAGTAACATCTGTATTTTTATGATATGCTTAATAATTTTATTTTCTCTAATATGTCCTTTAAAATGGTGTGTTATGAAAGTCAGAAATGGTTTTGAAGACTACCTTGTATAATAAAGTGAATATTTCTGGAAAAAATTTGAAATTGCAATATATATATAAAACTTAGATAAAAAACATCCTCAAAATTCTTCCTAAAATCTAACAATAGGTCAGCTTAACTAATGAAGAATGTCTGCCTTGAGGATTGTACTCTTTTAAGATCTATCTGTATGGAATTTGACAATTGACAACAGAAACTCAGAAAAATCACATAGGCTATTTAGGGAGTTTATTTTAACTGGGAGGAACAGAGGAACCCTGCTGGTACCACGGGTTAAATAAGCATCAGGCTGCTAACTGAAAGTTTGATGGTTCACAGTGACCAGCTGCTCTTCTGGAGAAAGACGAGGCAGTCTAGCACTGTAAAGACTTGCAGCATTGGAACAGTGTGGGCCAGTTCTACCTTGTCTTATAGGGTCTGTTGGAATCAAAATTGACTTGATGGCAGTGTGTTTGGTTTTGGAGGAAGAACAACAGAAAAAGAGGGTGTGTAAGTAACTTGGTTACGAATCGGGCTGCTAACCTCAAGTTTGGCAGTTTGAAACTACCAGTCATTCCGCCAGAGAAAGATGAAGATTTCTGCCCCTGTAAAGATTTACAGTCTTGGAAACCCTGTGCAGGGTCACTAAGAGTTGGAACCGACTCCTCGGTACTTAACAACAACAACAACTAAGAATGCAATCAATGTTACTGAATTATACATGTAGAGATTGTTGAATTGGTGTATGTTCTGTTGTATATAGTCTCAACCACAACAACAAAAAAAGAAAATAAATCATAAAAAAATAAACAGCAAATAAATTTAGCCACTTAAATAAAAAAGTAATTATTGTTGTTTTATATACCAAGACCCAAAGAGAGAAGTATTTAAATATTTGAAACTCGATCCTTCTTATACTCTTAAGGGAATTATTTATTCTATCTTGGTTTACCACATGATAAAATCAGAATAATATCATCTTGCAAGACTGCTCATGATGAATGAATACATGCTAAAAACTGAATAAAAATATTAAATACTTTATAAACATGGCCTGGTATTAATTAATTATATTTATAAATATTAAGGGGTATTTCTGCAGTTGGAATTACAAACTGTAGCCCATTTGAAAATATATACAAACATATGCATATATATATATACAGAGACAGAGATAGAGACAG
>NW_006409279.1:46513-63978 GCF_000296735.1 Chrysochloris asiatica | reverse complement strand
TCATTTTGCTGTGTGTGTGTTTTTGTGGTGCTACTGGTTTCTCTATTCCGCATAATTGTCTATGCTGAGTTCATTTTATTTTTGGGTTTTCTTTTCATCTTCTTCCTTTTTGTTTTGTTAATGTTTACTAAGTTTTTCTGGTTTCCCTCTTTTTTATTTGCTTGTGCAAGTGTATTAATTTTCTTTGAGGTTACCCTGTAATTAATTTTTTTCTCCACTATTTAAAACAGTCTATTTTATCTTGAAAGCTACTCAGCTTCCTTGCCATTTGGAAGTTTTGTATCTACTCTAGTTCCTCTCTTGGGTTTGTAGGTGACTTCATTATAAATTAGCATCTCTGGTTCCCTATTTTCAGTCTTGTAGGTTTTTTAACTTTAACTACTTCTATATCTGGATTAAGGAGCTCTGGTAGCGTAGTGGTTACGAATCGGGCTACTAATATCACGGTCAGCAGTTCGAAATTGCCAGCTGTTCCATGGGAGAAAGATGAGGCTTTCTGCTCCTGTAAAGATTTACAGCCTCAGAAACCCTATGCAGGGTTGCTATGAGTCAGAGCTGACTCCACGGCCCATAACAACAATAATATATCGGGATTGAGTTCAGGGTATTTTTGTTGTATATAGTATTCTTTAGTATTTTATAAAGCTGGTTTGATCATTATAAATTCCTTTAATTTCTGTTTATCAGGAAATGTCATCATTTCACCATCGTATTTGAGAGACTGCTTTGCTGGGTATATGATTCTAGTTTGGCAATTTTTTTCTTTCAGAGTTTTGTATATGTCAATCCATTGCCTTCTTGCCTGAGTGGTTTCTGCTGAGAAATCAGAGCTTAATCTTACTGGTTCTCCTTTGTAGGTAAATTTTGGTTTTCCAATCTGCTCTAAGGATTCTTTCCTTGTCTTTGTTTTGGTAAGTTTGATTATGATATGTCTAAGTGATTTTCTTTTAGGGGTCTATCTTGTTTGGGGTTTGTTCAGCTTCTTGTATGCTTATCTTCTTATTCTCCATGATGTAGTGAAGTTTTCTTCCAACAACTCTTTGACAACTTTCTCTGTGATTTTCATTGTCTTCCTGTTCTGGAATTCCAGTTACCTGTAATTTGCTCTTCTTCATGGTGTCCCATATAAATAACTCTTAGGCTTTCTTTAGATTTTTTCATTCTTTTTTTCTGATTGTTCTTCTAATACTAGTATTCAGAGATTTATCTTTTTTTTTTTAATTAAATGTTTTTATTTTGGATTGCGTGAAAGTTTACAGAGCACATCATCAGCTTCACATTCAACCATTCATATAGCTTGTTTCATTACACTGTCAGAGATTTATCTTTAAGCTCACTAATTTCAGGCTCCCATTGCTTCTTATATATACTCCTTTGCCCTTTCAATGTATTGTCCATTTCTGAAATCTTAGTATTGATCTTTTGGATTTTCAATTGCAGGTTTCTTATTGTCTCAATAATTGCATTTATTTTGTGTGGTTATTCTTGTAGTGTTTTCCTGAATTCTTCTGAAGTTTTTCTATGTTATCCTTGATTTCCTTATTCTTTCTGTCAATCCTTTGAAGGTACCTAAATACCATTCTTTTGAATTCTTTTCAGTTAGTTCCATTACCTTTTCTTCCTCAGAAATGTTGTCATTTCAGAAACATTTTCTGGCTCTGCATCTTGGTCATTTGTTGAAGCCATCCTCTCTCGCTTCTTCATGTGAGGTAATATTGTCTGTTGTCTCTGTGGTATTGTGGGGTTGTTGTGTTTGTGTGTAATTAAGGATGGAGTCCTGGTGTGGTGCTGTGGGTTAATGTGCTGGGCTGCAAAGTCAGTTTGAACTGCAAGGCCAGTGGTTCAAGCTCACCAGCTGTTCCTTAGAAACCCTATACAGTATCACTATGGGTTGGAAACAACTCAACAGCACTTAACAACAATAACAACAGCAACAGATATTGATGTGTTCTTAGACTCTCACCAACTGTCTCCTGTGGGTGTGCTTAGAGAATGAAAACATTTCTTGTTCACCATTTAGCATGGGCTTGGCTGGTTTGGCTGCTATCTATCACTGATCAGGTGGTATAGGAGCTGGTACTGGCTTTTTGTCAGTGTGTAGAGCTGCAGTTGATATGGTTGTAACTGGGGTGTATGGTTGCTGCCTCCTGTCCAGTGGGAAAGAGAAAACCCATCCCATCCACACAAGAAAACAATAGCAAATAAACCAACAAGGAGCCAACAATGAAAAGAGAAACAATAAAAAGAAAAAAAGCAGGCAGCAACCAGAGAAAATTATTATGATAACTATAAAGATAAAAAAGTGACAGAAAATGGTGCTATAAAATAGAAAAATAAGAGAGAAAATTAAAAAAGAAAAAAAATGTAATAAATAAAAAGAGGAGAGCAGAACAGGAAAATGAAACTACAAAAGAGGGAAAAAAGAGAGGAAATAAAAGGAAGAAATTATAAAAACACTTAGAAACAACAGGGAGAAGAAAAATGAAAGGAGAGTAGAGAGTAGTAAGCAAAGTTCAAAAGGGGGAAATAAGAGGGGCGATGAGAAACAGAAGAAAAGGAAAAACACAAACAGAGATATAAAGTATAAAATTCAAGGAAATGGAAACAGAAGAAGGAGGAGAAAGAATAAACAAACAAAAACAATGAAACAACAAAAGAAAAACAACCAAACCCCCAAAACAAAACTACAGTGCAGCTGTTGGACCCAGGGAGGGGAAAACTATAGCTGCTTCTGCTTTTCCCAAGCCTTTTCTTTCTCCTTTGGTTATTTCCAGTGAAGAGATGTAATACAGAGAGCTGATCCTCTTGATCTCTTGGAGACACATCGACTGAAAGTCATATTACAAATAAAAACAGGCAAAGAGTTCACTCACTTAATACACTTACATAATACACATTATTTTGGATATGAAAGAGTTAAACAGTCATCTCCTTGGGGAGGGAGGGTTAATGTATTAAACAGGAAATGTCATGATGACCCTGTTTCTGACAGCATGGATTTCCATTTTCAGCTCCTACCTCAAATCAGGAAGTTCTTTTTTCTACCAGGGAGTGAGCTGGATAAATACTTTCTTCCATCTATAGTCCACAAAGCCTGAACCTCAGAAAGCTGGGTTATAGTGCAATATTCAACTTCATTCTCAGGCTCAAGAATACCAAGATAGAGAGGGAGAGAGAAATGAAAAGAGAAAGGGGGTGTAGAAATGGGGAGAGAGTTCCCTGGGGAGTAAGTAGCAGCAGACATTTGGCAGAAATATTAGAAGACAGAGGTTTCTCTAGAAACAGCACTGGTAAGGAGTCTGTTCTTAAATTTGGGGCAGTCACGTAAGCAAGAGAAAAGCTAACTGAAAATAGGAATAAATGTCCTGACACTATATCACTAAGAAAGTGGATACTGCAAACAGAATCCCTGCAGAAGTCATTTGTATTGTTTTTAATAGTGTTTCCAAATTAATTATGCAAACAATTGTATTCCAGTTTTATTGGATGATATCAATGAATTTCTTGTTGTCTTCATGAAGCCCAAAGGTAAGAACCCTGACAAGCATTTAAATATATAATATGTTGTTGTTGTTGTTGAATGCTGCCAAGTTAGTTCCAACTCATAGTGAGCCTGTCTAGGGTTTCCAGGAGTGGTTGGTAGGTTTGAACTGCTGACCTTGTGATTAGCAATTTGGTGCTTATTCTAAGCACCATACCAGGACTGATAAAAGTCTTATGATATTTATAGTTAGTATCTTCTGCCTGCTTATTACAGTAAAACAGTCTAGAATCCAATATGGGCAAAACTAGGTAAACAGCCTTTTCTAGAATGTTCTTTAAATAAACTTACTATGGTAAGTTTAAATTCAGATTCTGAGACTGGTGTACATGAAAATGCCTGTATCTGTTTAATCACAGAAAACATTTAAATGACTGTTTATAGAAGGTACATATTGTGTTTTCTAGTTTAAGTAACCTCTTGCCTTCACCTAGGAACTAAAGGCAGTTCTGCGTGGTGGTTCCTAGCATGAGTGTCCCTACAAGAGGAAAGTAGGGAGCAGGGAAAGGAAGTACATCAATATTATTTAAATGAATGCTTTATCCCAGGCATATGCTTTCACTTATGTTATTGATTAGGTATCCCAACAGCTGTGAGAGTTTGGTGTTATTATGCCCACTTTCCAGATGAGGAAACCGAAGCTTAAAGAGTTTGAGGATTTGCTCAAGATCTCAGAGTAAAGAGTAATGAGACAGGAATCCAGAATTCCTTCTGTCCTACTCCAATAACCGGCTATTTACACAGGAGGTTTGTTCAAGCATTATTAAATCTTTCATCTCAACCACAAATCATAAAGAGTGTTTCTAGATAAACTTCTGATATTAGCTTTATTTAGCATGTCAAAGGAGTCTTAAGAATGATATTGTTATAGGACTAAAAGTAAGGTTAGGAGTAAAAGCAGGAAAAGAAGACAAGCACTCGTGTTCTTTTCCCATGAGAGGTCAGTGTGCCTAAGGTTGTCACAAACCTGTGTATGTGGCATTGCCTAGCCAAATTCAACATGTCCCTTAAGATTTGGCTCAAATGCTGCCTGACATTTGTACTATCAACACTCCACACCCTGAATCCCTTTTAGTTAAATGGAGTTTTGTGTACTTGACTGCTTATCTCAGGACTAATGATATTCCTCCTCTGCACATGCCTCGATCCCTCTCAGGTCCAGAGATCGTTTATAAATAAGTAGTTACTTAGACTCTGACCATCAAGCCAGAATCAACACAGAGACTCAGCAGGTGACTTCAATTCAGGGAGACAGTAGGGACAGGGTTAAAGAGGACCTGCTAAAAGGCAATCTGAAGCAATTTAAAGACACAGGCATACTATTAGATAGATTTCTTTGAGCTAAACCAAACCTATTATTATTATTATTAAAGACTCCAAAGAGCTTTTATTGATATTTACCATATCTATATAATGAAACAGAAACATTAAATATGTATTGGTGGTGGTGGTGTGCCATGGAGTTGGTTCAGACTCATAGGGACCCTGCACAGGGTTTCCGAGACTGTAAATATGTATTACTTCATATAAAAAGAATAAACTCAATACATGCATTTTATTAAAAGTACATTTTTATTTTTAAATCTCTATATTTTCAAAAACAAATGTTAGTACGAATTATAATAACATTTTACTCTATCTACAAATCTCTTTAATGATGGGTGTTAAGGAACACAGATGGATTGTCATAACTGCTTCTACATTCAAAAGCTATGATATGTATTCTGGTTGAAAGATAAAGACAAAAATTTAGTTTCATATAGATATAGAGTTGGAAATGGAAGGATGTTTTAACTGTAGACATTCTTCTTTGTTACTACACCAAAACTCAACTGAGTGCCATTCCTTAAAGGTTGGTTGTGATATTGAATCAATAGGAAATCTGATCAGTGAGCATGTTATACTGTGGTACATTATAATTGGTCTCTCTTGTGCATGGATGGATCACGGTTTAGTAACATTCTGCAATGATCTTTTGGAAAACATGAGTTCACTATGCATGCAGATCCTCCAAATGTGGATATATTTCGCTGTACACTATCAAAACACACATTTATTTTACGGCAATCTCATCAGAAAAACTCTTTTAAGTATTTGGAAGCTTCAATCTTATGACAGACACAAGTATCCCAAAATTATGTATTTTGCTTTGAAATTCAAATGTCAACATTGGCAACATTTTATTCAGTTGTTTTCCTTGAAGCCATACACTTATTTTAAGTATTTTCAAGCTAATGTTTGTCAACTATCCAAACATATTATCCATAGTTTGAATATCCAAAACAATTATTCATAGACATTGTTTTGCATGAAAATGATGCTTCATGGCAAAAGCAGCTAGTTTAATTCACAACTCCACAATGGCTAGGGTATCATCTTACTTTGGTGTGCTGGAGTGCTTTATGGGTACTTTCCATTTTGTCTCTCAGAAGACTAAAAAGATTCATACCCAAGGGCTGAAATTTGATTAATGATTTTAAATTAGTATTTTTGTTGTTTTATCTAGAATATTCTAGTTGATACTGGCATTGTTTTCACCCATCATTGCATCTGAAATATTAGTGAAAATGTCAACACAGCAGAAAAGGAAAGTCAAGGTTTCCCTGCTTAAGTGCAACGGAATTGGTTCCGACTTACAGCAACCCAGTATAGGGTTTCCAAAGAGCAGCTGGTGAGTGCGAACCGCCAATGTTGTGGTTCAAGCCAACCTTGCTTATCCTAGAGTGCCACACCAGAAGTACAAGTATCCAAAAACCAGAGCCTTCTTATGAAACATTTTGTAAGCCAAAATGGCCTAATGCAAACAAATTACCAACTCATGCCAAATAATACAAAGAGCATAAAATAACACTAACACATAGCATTCATAGATAGAGCTCAAAACTATGGTGGCTTAACAGGAAATGCTGAGTGTAGTTCCCAGGAAGGAGTATAGTCACACCACTCTCCATGCTCTGGGTGTGGACTGCTCTTTAACAGCTCATGGCAAAACAAACGCTGAACAAAACAATGATTTTTTTCCTTTTTTTCTTTAAATTGAAGATCCTCTCCAGATTTCTTTCCATTAGCAAAAACAAGTACTTGGTGTGGCGCTGCTCCTCAGAAATCCTATACAGGGTTGCTATGGGTTGGAACCAACTCGCCAGCACTTAACAACAACAATAACAATATATACCTTTTGTAAAAGTGAATTGGTGTAAAATGAACTTGCAAAAAAAGCAGGGGAGACCTGTTGTTGTTAAATGTCATCGAATCCATTGTGACTCCTAGCGAACCTTGTATAGGGTTTCCAAGGAGAGGCTGGTGAGCTTGAATTGCCAACCTTGCAGTTCAAACCTACTTTGAGGTCAAGTGCTTATCTTACAGTGCCACACCAGGGGATACCTGTAACTGGCTAATATTATTATGAAACAAGTTACCAGAACTAGATGAAATACCAGTTAAGATGTTTCAACAAATGAAAGCTACACTGAAAGTGTTCACTTATCTATGCCAAGAACAGGACTTCTAGAAAGATGGTGGACTAGGCAGATAAGCTACATACAGACTCTACAACAAAGATTTGTTGTTGCTGTTAAGTGTATAGGGTTTCTAAGGATCAGCTGGTGAGCTTGAACTACCGACCTTGCAGTTCAAATGCCTTGACAGTCCAGTGCGTTAGCCCACAACGCCACACCAGGACTCCACACAAAAAAGACAAGGGAGACCAAATGAAACAGATACAGATGATAATCCTGGAACTCTGATCTTCAAAGAAAATGTTAGAGAAGTAGATTGAATAATTACTGGGAGAAAACGCTGAGCAGAGGCAGAGAAGGAAGGAGAGAGACTGGTTAAAAGTCTTCGGGTGAGACACAGCAAAGACATTTTGAACTTTTGCAGGCAGCTTTGGAAACAGAAGGTGGTTTGGTTTGGCAGTGCAGATTCACACTAGTGGCTGACAGCAGAACAGATATGATTCTTCCTGGTACTTCCCTGGCGACTGGAAGTGTGGCCAGCCCCTACTGTCATCAATCCCCAGTGTGGTCCCGGCTGCCCTATGCAATTGTGAGCCACTCCACAGTGAGGCAGGCACCAGCTGTGCTCCTTTGGTGTCTGGATCCAAGGGCTCTGTTCCTGATATACAGAGCCCACAGAGCTGCCAGGCCAGCCTTGGACTGGCAGGAGTTCTCATGATGCACAGTCCTGCCCCCAGCTGCCCTCTAGAGGGTGCTGACAGACACTGAACCCAGATATCTTGAGAGACTGCAGGACCTACTCTGGATTGGGTGCCCTGGGCATAGACAACACTTAAGGCTACAGGAACTGAATCTATGGCTGGGAACCCTGCTATGTTATCCCTCTCCCATTCATCCACCTGGGAGTTCCTTAGCTAGGAGGAGACTTTTTGTTTTGTTTTTTTTTGTTTGTTTATTCTTTCTTCTTTTTCTTCAAGTTCCTTTCCCTTATTTTTATCTTCCTATCTCTGCTTTTGTTTTTCTTCTTTTCTTCTGTTTCTCTCCCTTTCTTCTTTTCGCTGATTTTTCTTCATTATTTTCTAGTCTCTTTCTCTTTTCATTTTCCTTCTCCCTGGTTTTGTTTAGTGTTTCTCTTTCTTCTTCGTCTTTTTTACTCTCATTCATTTTTCTCCTCTATAGCTCACCAGGAGGCAGTTGGTGTCTTGGAGACAACAGACAATTTCTGTCTATATGAAGAAATAAGAGAGAGTGGCTCAAACAAATTGCCCAGGTTGTTGGTTTTGGAAAATTTCTAAGGTAGAAAAGATAATGGAACTACCTGAGAAATAATTCAAAAGAATGATATTTAGATGCCTTCAATGGATTGACAGAAATGTTGAGGAAAGCAAGGAGAACACAAGAACTTTTTCAAAAGAATTCAGGAAAATACTATAAGAACAAACACACAAAATAAATGCAAATTTTGGAACAATACAAAACCTGCATTAGAAATCCAGAAGATTAATACTAAAATTTCAGAAATGGACTAAATACATTGAAAGGGCAAATGAGTAGATTCAAAGCAATAGAAGCAAGAGTTAGTGAAGTTTAGATAAATCTCTCAATTGTAATATGCTAGCAGTTGTTTGAACAGAGCATGGGAACACTGAATGTTTTAAAATTGGGAAAGGTGTGTGACAAGGTTGTGTTCTTTCATCATACGTATTCAACCTGTATGCTGAGCAAATAATACGAGAAGCTGGGTTCTATGAAGAAAAACTTGGCGTCAGGATTGGAGGTTGTCATTAACAACCTGCGATATACAGATGATACAACCTTGCTTGCTGAAAGTGAAAAGGACTTGAAACATTTACTGATGAAGATCAAAGAACACGGCCTTCGGTATGGGTTGCGTCTCAGTGTCAGAAAAACAAAAATCCTCACCACTGGACCAATAAACAACATTCTTATCAAAGGAGAAAAGATTGAAGTTGTCAAGGACTTCATTCTTCTTGGATCAACTATCAACACTCGTGGAAGCAGCAGTCAAGAGATCAGACGACGTATTGCATTGGGCAAATCTGCTGCACAGGAACTTTTTAAAGTGTTGAAGAGCAGAGATGTCAGCTTGAGGACTAAGGTGTGCCTGACCCAAGCCATGGTATTTTCAATAACCTCATATGGATGCGAAAGCTGGATGGTGAATAAAGAAGATCGTAGAAGAATTGATGCCTTTGAGTTGTGATGTTGGAGGAGAATACTGAAAGTGCCATGGACTGCCAAAAGAACCAATAGATCTATTTTGGAAGAAGTGCAGCCAGAGTGCTCCTTAGAGGCCAGGGTGGCTAAGCTTCGTCTCTCATACTTTGGACATATTGTCAGGAGAGAACAGTCGCTGGAGAAGGGTGTCATGCTGGGTAAGGTGGAGGGTCAGAGAAAAAGAGGAAGACCCCAACGAGATGGATCAGGCAGGTGGCATCATTGTGGCAGCGGTGGTGGGGTTGGCCCAGGATTTGACATTGTTTTGTTCTGCTGTGCATGGGGTCGCTATGAGTCGGTTCCGATTTGATGGCACCTGACGACAACAACAACAACAACAACAACCAGAGCAATCAGAAAAAAGAAGAAGAAAAATCTGAAGAAAACCTAAGATTTATGTGAGGCATCATTAAGGGAATAATTTATGGATTATTGGAATTTCAGAACAAGAAGAGACCAAAAAAAGCACAGAGAAAACTGTCAGAGAGTTGTTGGAAGACAATGTCACTAACATCATGAAAGACAAGATAAGCATTCAAGAAGCTGAATGTATTCCAAATATAATAGAGACCCCAAAAGAATATTACCAAGACATATCATAATCTAACTTTTCAAAACCAAAGAATCCTAAAAGCAGCTCAGGAAAAATTAAAAGTTATCTACAAATGAGAAGCAATGAGACTAAACTAATTTCTTAGCAGAAACCATGCAGGCACCTGGGATGACATATACAAAACTTTCAAAGAAAAAAAATTGCCAACCAAAAATTATATAACCTGAAAAGATGTCCCTCAAATATGATGGCAAATTAGAACATTTCTGGATAAACAGATTTTTTTAAAAATCTGTGATAACCAGACCAACTATTAAAAAACAAATCATTAGAGGGTGTTCTTTGGACTGAGAACAAACAACAGTAGATAACACCGGTGATTAGCATATATGACAACAGTACCCAGAAGTCAATCCCTATAAGGAAGCATTTAAAGTAAAACAAACCTACAAGACTGAAAATAGGGAACCAAAGACATCAATTTATAATGAAAATAAGTGCAAAGCAAAATGAGGGAAGAATTTAGTTACAACATTTCTAAATGGCAAGGAAGTCAAGTATATTTCAAGATAAAACAGACTGTTTTAAACTGGGGAAGAAATCAGTAAGTTACAGGGTAATTTCAAAGAAAATTAATATACCTTAACATCAAAATAAAAAAGAGGAAAACCAGAAAAATCTAGTAAACAATAAAACAACATCAATTTCTTATACGAATATTAACTGTGAAGTTCATAAAAGCAGAAAACAACAAATGCTGGCAAGGGTGTGGAGTGACTGGGACCTTCCTACATTGCTGGTGAGACTGTAAAATGGTCCAACCACTCTGGAAAATGGTATGATGCTTCCTCAGAAATTTGGAAATAGAAATGTATTATGCACCAACAATTCCTCTACTTGATATATATATATATATATACATAAGAAATAGGAGTCAGAACACGAGTAGATATATGCACACCAATGTTCATCACAGCACTATTCACAATAGCACAAAGATGTAGATAGCCTAAGTGCCCATCCGTGGAAGAACGGATAAACAAACTCTGATACATACACACAATAGGATACTATACAAACTTGAAGAATAATGATGAATCTGCAAACCATCTCATAACATGGATGAACCTTGAGGACATTATGCTGAGTAAAATTAGTCAGGCACAACAGTACAAATATTGCATAAGACCATTATTATAAAAGTTTAAGAGAAGATTTCCATTAATCTTAAAAGGGGAAATAGAACTTGCCCAGAAAAATAGACTTCTTGTTAAGGCTTTGTGGAGTTGGGTGGTGGTGGTTATGTGCCGTGGAGTTGGTTCCGACTCATAGCAACCCTGTACAGGGTTTCTGAGGCTGTAAATCTTTACGGGAACAGAAAGTCTCATCTTTCTCCCATGGAACAGCTGGTAGTTTTGAAATGCTGACCCTGAGGTTAGCAGCCTGATTTGTAACCACTATATTACCAGAGCTCCTTGTGGAGTTGTTGTTGTTGTTATGTGTCATGAAGTCAATTCCGACTCATAGCGACCTTGTACAGGGTTTCTGAGGCTGTAAATCTTTACGGGAGCAGAAAGCCTCATCTTTCTCCCACGGAACAGCTGGTAGTTTCAAACTGCTGACCTTGCGGTTCACAGCCTGATTCGTAACCACTATGCTACCAGAGCTCCTTCCTTGTGGAGTAGGGGACCTTATATGGAATCCTGAGCCCCACCTAGAAACTTCTGAAGTGGGACAATTCCACTTGAAAAGACATGCTGACCATCTCAGAATGGCTAGAAGAACAGAAGATATTTCTTAAAAGAAAGGCCAGCAGGGAAAAAAGCAGACTGTTTGTCTGTTAGACTATCAGACAAGCTATTTGCCTTGGAACCATCAAGGCAAGAAAAGTCAGCCCACTAGGCTAAACCCCTTCTAACACTGACTCTAAGGGAACCCACAAGCAGTCTAGTATGCTTGATGGTGACCACCCTGATCTACTGTGTGTGGAAATGAGGGAAGTGCAGTGATGAAGACATGGGCTGAGTTTGACCATGCTCCATTGACACCCATTGGCCTTGAGATGAGAGAGAGAAGAGGAAGGACTGATTAGTCTGAAGTTTAGGGAGATGTGTGAACTCCCAAGTCCATGGACACTAACCACCACTGGAGGCTAGAGCTGAGATTGAAGCAGCCAGCTTGTCTGAATTGGAGAAGGGGTGTGAGAACTCCCAAACTTGAAGATAGTACCCATGTGACCTAACTTGAATGATTAGCTGACCAGAACTCGACCAGATGAAGATAAGGAAGTTTGTTACAGGGAGCAAGGATAAAATGCTACAATTTGATGAACTGGACCTTTGCTTATGGATATAGTTGCTTGAATTCCAACCAAAATGGAAGGGTTTTTATCAGTGATCAAGCTTGTCTCCTCAGTACACTGGGTCAATAGGTACTTAGACATTGGCTATCAAAAACGGTAGGGTACAAGGGCTCGAAGTTGCTAGCTTGCAAACTTTGATGATGGTGCTTAGTTTCAGAATGATGGGCATAAGGTAGAACCCCCACTGACCAGTTTTCCTCTTTTCTAGATGGATCTGGTGAAAGGGGATGAGGGCTGATGGTGAAAGGATTTTATTATTACATTGTGAGTAATTATTATTAGGACTAATTGCGATGATCACAACTGTAAATGCAGAAGATGTGTGACTAAAAGAGAGGAGTAGTTAATCTTTCATTTCAGAAACAGAGGACCCTAGGATGATCAAGAAGGAAGAGCATGAGTGGAGTGTGAGACCCTAACTAGAAAAGCAGCAACAGCAAAGATGGTAGGAAAGGCGATGGCATAGAGAGGTAGAGCAGCCTAGGATTCTAGGCCCATGGACTGAGAAAGGCTGTGTGCCTGTGGGCACGAGGCTGGCTTGCAAAATGTGCCCTTTGGACATTTAAATGAATATATATTTTTTGTTTTGTTTGTGTACATTAAAAAAAAAGAATATTTTTTAAAAAACTGATGGATCAGGAGGAGCCCTGGTGTGGCGCTGTGGGTTAATGCATTGGCCTGCAAAGTCTATTTGAATTGCAAGGTCAGCAGTTCAAGCTCACCAGCCACTCCTCGGAAACTCTATTCTGGGTCACTATGAGTCTGAATTGACTTGACTAAACAGTCTTGATGAGAGCTGGAGTCAAATGAGACTACTGTAGCCACAACCACTCTTTGCCATAGAGGGTCACTTATTGAGAACTGGGCTCTCCTCAATCCACTCCCTTACCAGCATGTCCAAGCCCCACTCTCTCCAACAGAAAGAGGTATGAGAAGGCCTAAATAAATAAAACCTGGAGCTCTGGTAGCGTAGTGGTTACGAATCGGGCTGTGAACCTTAAGGTCAGCAGTTTGAAACTACCAGCCGCTCCGCGGGAGAAAGATGAGGCTTTCTACTCCCGTAAAGATTTACATCCTCGGAAACCCTGTTACAGGGTCGCTATGGGTCGGAACCAACTCAACGGCACTTAACAACAACAAGATAAATAAAACAGTTGCTATCAAGCTGATTCCAACTTTGTCAAAACCGACAAGTGCAGAGTCAAACTGTACAAAGTCAGGCTTTCATGGAGGCTGTAACCTTTTACAAGCAGATGTCCAAGTTTTATTTCTGGATGGGTTCAAACTGCCAACGTTTCATTTAACAATACAACCATGAATCTTTGTGCAACCCAGGACTCCATGCTGAGGTCATGGTCTTTAATTTATACTCCCAAGCAAAGCTACTGTCAAGACCCCAACCAACGTCTTCATTGTCATTTGATGCCTCTAAGCCTTGGCTAAGGTTCTGTGTGAGATTTTAAGACTTCAGGACTTCAACCAATGAACTCCACAGAAGCTTCTTATTGGGTACCTGCTTCTAGCTGTCATTTTCTCCTTCCCACCATTATTCCCTGTGGTATTTTTCCTGTTCTATCAATGTCATTATGGGTCAGAATTGACTCAATGGCACTTAACAACAACAACAACATCAATGGCATATTTGGTTTTATAGCTCTATATCTCCACACTATTTGAGTACATCAAATTGCTGTAATGCCTGATGTTTGTTTTCCATTTTTTCTCTCCATTTTAATTTTCTTATATTTATTTAAGGCAAAAGTTTCCTGCATCTAACTTGCTTCTTTTGATTTTTTATTAACCAATTTTAATTGAAAAGGTAATAAAAATGCATGGCAAAAATTGGAAATGAGAAAACGGGTACATAATGAAAAGTGAGCAAGAAGCTAGTCTCCTAATCTCTGTTTCCAGAGGCAACAGACACAAGCCTGTAAGCTTGTGTTTCCTTTGAGAAATCCCCTCTGTCCATAATGAGCACATCCCTACCCTGTTACTGCCCCCATAGAAGCTGGCTAGGCACACAGTCCTCCTTTCTTGTTAGCCCTAGATCTTGTTTCGTATCAGCACACGAAGAGCTATTCCAATATTTTTGAGGCTGCACCCACAGCATAAATTATGGCTGTCTCATAATGTATTGAATCTGTCTTCTTTTTATGTAAGTAAGTTCTTTCTGGTCTTTTCCTGTTACAAATAGTGCTTCAGTGAAATATGTGTGCACACACTAAAGTATGGGACAAAATTCTAGAAGTTGAAATGTTATGTCAAAACTATGTGCATTGAAAATGATGACAGATATGCCCTCTAAAGAAGTTGCTCCCTTATACTTCCACCAGCTGCTCCCTCTTGCAGTGAGGACTATCAGACTCTTAGTCACTGCCAATCTTAGAGGTGAAATATCATATCTAATTTTCATTCTCAGGACAATTATTACGAAAGAGGTTAAGCAGTTTTTCAAATGTTTAAATGCTATTTTCAGGAATTGCCTGTTTGTGATTTGCCCATATTCCCACTCTGCTTCAAGAGTTTCCCCAGGGTGATTGTTTTGCTTACTAATTTGTAAGAACTTCCTGTGTATTCAGGAAAGCTGTCCTTTGTCATAGATGCTAGATGTATTATTCCTTGTGTGTTGATTTTTTTTTTAATAAAATGGTTTGCCTCTATTTATAACACTGATAAGACAATAGAAATCTTTGCCTGTGCCTCAAACTTTTAGTTTACTAAGCCAAAGCAGGCTAAATGTGTATTCACTAGTAAAAATGAAAGAAGCTGTTTAAAATACCAAAGGATTATATATGTTATATACAAGGATATAGGAAATTAAGAGAACTTGAACATTCTGGGGTGAATTTTCAATTAAAAATTTTTGTTATCCAAATACACAAACAATTTCATAGCCTTAACGAACTATCGATAGTGATACAAATATCTTTCAAGAAGAAGACATAACTTTCAAGAAAGTCAATTGGCACCCCCATCAAAATCCCTTATTCAGTCTATACAAATTCACCAGTGGTAAACCCATCCCAAGACCAAAATCTCTTTTGCTTGCTCACATGCCAATCCGAGTAACAAGAAAGGACTTTAGGTAAGAATTGCTACTGTTGTTCTTTTAGTTTGTTTGGAAGACTTCCATGACAATAATAATTACATTTGAGTCCATTCTGACTCATGGCGACCCATGTGTGTCAGAGTAGAATTGTGCTCCACAGGGTTTTCAGTGGTGATTTTTCAGATTTAGATAGTCAAGTCTTTCTTCCAAGGCATCGCCAAGTGCAAGACTCAACTTTCAGTCTTTTTGTCAGCAGTCAAGTGAATTAACTGGTTGCATCACCCAGAGACTCCTCTCATAAGTACACCCTACTGGCGCTGTAGGATAAGTACTGGACTGCAAGGTCAGTGGTTCAAACTCACTACCCACTCCTCAGAAACCCTGTACGGGGTCACTCACTATGAGTCAGAACTGGCTCGAAGGAACTTAACTACAACAACATATATCACAGCATTGGCTGTCCTTATGAAAAGCATTTGCTATGGAAACAGCCGTATGTTTTAGATTTTTCTATTAAAAAATATTCATTTGATTTATTTTAGAGTTGGACTCAGACATTTGGCCTTCGGGCTTCTGTTTATTTACAACACGTAACCCTGTTTGCATTACCATAGTTGTCTACTTACCCACACAGCCTGTGAGGTCAAAGGAAGGGCTCTAGCCAGCTTTGAAATGTGAAGTCAAACAGCGTCCTGGGGAGCAGAGAGAAAGTAAACAAGGTGAAAGATCTCTCCACAGTGGGCAGGCAGGCCAGCACAATCTACTACCAGAGATACTGAGACTAGAGTGACAACACACAGAGAACGTAAACATTGCTCTTCTGCCTAGCGCCTCCCTACTCCTTGTCCCTCACACATCCAGGGCCCACTGTTTACTGTCCTCACCACATAGGGCAACTGCTATTGATCACCAATGAACACAATCGTGTGATCACGTCAACACATCTGCTGGTCTTCAGATGTCATAGAGCCAACTGTCACCTGACCTCTGGGCTTCACTGCCCTGTGCTGCTGCTCTGTGCGGTCGGTCATACCTCGGCCTCTACATCAAGAGCATTAACCTCGGGTATGTTATTTAATCACAGTGCTGAGGTAAACTTGAGCAGAGAGAAATGGGGAGAGGAAGAACTCAAAGAAAGGAAGGGGGCGCTTCCTGGACCAGGCAACTCAGGTAGGGCAGGCTCCGGGGAAAATGGGCAGAATCGCACATAGGCAACCTCTGTCTAGCAGACAGACAGCCTTTGAGCAAACATAAGATCTTATATTTCAACATTCTGAACTCGTTTTTTTGAAAGATCAAATTGCTGAGGAATCACAGGCATTTTGAGCTTTTGCCTGCCTGCATGTGGCTCCTGCTCCCCACGCCCATGCCGGCGAGTGCCTCTGCCCCCTGTGGACCTTGGAGTGCATGGCTAGAGCAACCCCATTTAGAAGACTGAATTTCCAGAAAAAAGGAAGCATAAACTGGTGAAGCCAAACAAATAGAGAGGGATATCGACGCGGATATCAGGAAATTCGGGGTACCCACAGTACAGAGAGACTGAGAGAGGCATTTTTTACATCATCAGATAGACGTCCACTGAGGCCAAGGCCTGCCCCGAGACCCAACCCGCCCACAGACTGGTCACAAAGGCCCAGGACCAACCAAGGCCCAAATTGCCTACCCACCATGAGGTCCAGGTGGGCCACAGCCTGGTCGCCGCCACGTAGCCCAGTTGCAGAGGCCCAGGGCCCCTGAAGCCAAACCCACCACGTAGCCTGGTCACTGAGGACCAGTGCCCCTGAGACCCAACCCGCCATCAGCCCGGTCACTGAGACACAGGCCCCCCGAGGCCCAATCCGCCCAAGCTGCCCGCCGAGACCCAAGCCGCCCGATGCCCAGCTGTTGATACCCAGGCCCCCTGAGGCCCAAACCGCCGCCCGAGGCCCAACCCTCCTGCAGCCTGGTCGCTGACGCCCAGGCTCCCAGAGGACCAAACCACCCGCCCTAGGCTCAATCCAAATGCCCGAGGCCCAAACGGCCCGCCGCCGAGGCCCAGGCCCAACTGAGGCCCAAAAAAGTCACTTTGAGTTAAGCAATAAGAAGAGGGAAAAGGGAAGAACACATCCTGATCACATCTTCCTGGAGGTAATCAGAAAACATAAAACATTACCAAAATACATACTTAATTATTAGGGCCACAGATAAACATTAAACATGTCCAAGAAGCAAAAGCAGATGACCATATCGGCACATGTCCAGAAAAAAGATAAAATATCTGAGAC
>NW_006409279.1:14933-15345 GCF_000296735.1 Chrysochloris asiatica | reverse complement strand
AAGATAGATAGGGGAACACTGAGACAGGTTTGCATGGCCTAGTGGGACAGAGGTAAATAGTGATGCATGTGCATACTCAACCTTGGAACAACAGGGCTCTGGGATACAGGGATGTAGGCATAGCTTGGAGAGGGTAAATAATACTAAAATCCTTGACTGCCTTATGAATATTAATTTCCCTTGCCTACTGCTGTAAAATAGACACTTGAGTGGGATAGAAAGGAATGTTGGGAAACATGATTAGAGAAAACTTGTAAGCTTGTCTTCAGCCTATAACTGACTGGAATACCTAAAAGGGGTTCTACAACTTGCCCAGCGAAATAGGCCTCATGCAAAGCCTTCACAGAGTATAGGACCTTAGGTGGAATCCTGAGTCCCATCCAGAACCTTATGAGGTGAGACATTCCCACTA
>NW_006409279.1:11214-14073 GCF_000296735.1 Chrysochloris asiatica | reverse complement strand
CTGTTAACTGATGGTACATGGAGGGGATTATAATCAATGTAATGAAACAAGGTATTTGATTTGTTGAATGTAACACTGATGATATGCCCTGCAAACTGTCACTCAATTCACGATAAAAACAAAAAACAATGAAACAGTTTAAATAAGAGAAAAAAGAGATCATGATTAAAGGTTAACACTCTTGTTTCATCGATGTCTTACATACCAGAATGGGCATTTGTGGGGTAACATTATGATCATAGTAATTGATAAACAGAAGATGATGGAGAGATGGCTGCTGGAGATAATAGGACTGGGGCTGGAGAGTCAGGGTTTGTGTCTGCTGCTGGACAGGAAGGGTTTATAGCTGGAGTCAATTTTTGATGTAAGCATCAGGGGATGCTAATACAGTGTTGCAGCTGAGGCCCTCAGTAAACTTTGGTGAACCTCTGTGTGTTAGGATCTTGTTCCTCTACCTTTGCCATCCCTACTTCAATGACACTAAATACTCCAACTTACTCTTTCATCAAAAACTTTTGGTACTGGAGTTTTTAGCTCCTGTCTTCCTCAACTGTGATCACCTGCTGCTCTAATTCCGTAAGGTCTTTATTGAGTTAGTTCTTGGACATTGGAGTAAAGAAACTCAATGACATCATTTTCAATGATGTCTAACTGCATTTGATTATCAGTGTCAGCCATAGGTTGGCTGAGTTTGGTGATGTCAACTGTAAAACCTTGAAAGTCATGCACGAACTGGGTCACAATTTGTTCCACATGCTTTTCCTAGTTGATTGCTTTACTTCATTGCAAGAATCAGCAATATTTTAATGTCATCATAGATGTTTTAATGCCTCTAGAACTCCATTAAGCTTATCACATCATCCTGGGTAACCCTGACTGCTGGTTGAGAGTATCAGCTGTAAATAATTGTGGGGCTGTGAGTTAATGCACTGGACTGCGAAGTGGGTTTGATTCTCAAGGTTGGTGGTTCAAACTCACCAACCTCTCCTCAGAAACCCCATACAGGGTTGCTATGGATTGGAACCAACTCGACGGCACTTAATAACAACATTAAAGGAGGCTATGACTTCCTGATCCATAGCAATGTGGGGCTGGAGGGTAAAAATACATTAACATTGTAGCAAAAGTCATCTAAAGTCCTTGAATGTTCAGGTGTGTTGCCAAGCACAAGGAGAATCTTGAAAACACTTTTCTTGGCCAAGCACTACTGTTCAACAGCAGGGACAAAATGGTTCAAGAACTGGTCTTCAAAGATGGCAGCTGTAACCTTAGCTTTTTTTTTTTTTTTTTTGCTTTTGTCTCCCAAATAATTGGAGACATGCTTTAATGAGAAGGCAAAGCGTCCTCCAGTTTAGGAAGTGATGGTTAAAGTCCTTGACTGCTAACTGAAAGGTTGACAGTTCAAACCCATCAGTTGCTTCAAAGGAAATGTGGCAGTCTGCTTTAGTAAAGATGTGTTAAAATTGTTTAGTGCCAATGAGTCATTTCCAGTCAGTGACCTTGTATAGAGTTTCCGAGGAGTGGTTGGTGAGTTGAACCACCGAACTGACCTTGTGGTTCAAATTGATCTTGTAGTTAAGTGCTTATCCTACAGTCCCACAGCAGGACTTTTCTGGCAAAGATTTACAGCTTTGGAAACACTATGGGGAAGTTCTACTCTGGTCGGGTCTCTATGATTCAGAAATGACTTGATGGTAGTGGATTTCATTTTGATTACACAAGCAAAGACTGAAATTTGAAATCCCCCAGATGTGTCACCCCAGGCAATAAGGTTAGTTTATCCTTTGATGCTTTAGGCCTTGATGCCTTCTCCCGAGAGTGGGGGAGGTGGGGGCCCTTTTGAGATGTACATTCTTCAAGGCATTCCTTCCAAAGCACTGGGGGGTGGGTGGGTGAGGGAAAACAGTTTCATCCACAAGTATTTGGTGTGTCAAACAACCTTCCTCCTCAATAAATGTTTTTAAACATTTTAGGAACATCATTCTGAGCACTTACATCAGCATCCACTGCTCCACTTTATACTTTTAACATTATGTAACTTTGCCCTCACTTTGAAATGAACGAACCAATCCCTACTTGCAACAGATTCTTCATCACAATCACCTTCACTTGCAATGTGTGCAACTTCTGAACCATTGAAAGTTTCCAGCCTTTTCTTGCACTTACTTTATGCAATAGGCATGTTACGCTGATTTTGATCCTCTAACCAAATTGCTAACAGCCTTTCCATTTCAATAATTAAGCCACTGTGTTGCTTGGTAATGTAGTTTTCCTCAAGGCAGAGTCTTTTTCATATGTTATATTAGTCTCACTTTATCCTTTAAAAATTTGTTCCAGTCACTGATCAACTGTAGCCTGACCAATCATTGATGGCATTTCAACGGTCACTTTTGTATTTCCACTTGTGGAAATACATTAATGCTTTGGAGGCATGGTTTACAAGGGTAAATAAGAGAAAAATTTTCACCAAATATAAAGTTACACAGTCAATGAGGTGTTAAAGGCAATGTGATCTGGCTTAGAAAGGCAGATTGTGATCTCCTTCCTCCAGCAGAGAATGCTTAGGTTGCACAATGTTTTCCTGAGCGTCACAAAGTAGTGTGTGCCTCCATTATTATAAACCTTGTATTTAACTTAAATGTTTCACAAAATAGGCTTTATGGTGGTCTGTTCTTAAATACAAGATGAGTTGTCTATAAGTGGAATGTACTTAACTCAGGAGTTTACTGTACAACACATATTTTGATGACACACAATTCAATTCATAACATCTGCATTTCTATTTACCTCTGTCCCACTTAGCCCATTGAGACCTAATTGTTCTCTCATCTGCTTTGTTCTTCCATTCCCCTCTCCCTA
>NW_006409279.1:7952-10063 GCF_000296735.1 Chrysochloris asiatica | reverse complement strand
CTGCATTTCTAGTAAATTACAAAAAGTGTCAGACATTTCAGTGCCTCAACATGTGCTGTATTGTTGGTGGTGATGATTGCCATCGAATCAGTTTTGACTCATAGCGACCCTGTATAGTATTTCAGAGGCTGTACATCCTTACAGGAGCAGAAAGCCTCATGTTTTTCCTGCAGAGTCCCTGGTAGATTTGAACTACTGACCTTGTGGTTAGCAGCCAAGTTCATCATCCACTATGCTACTAGGGCTCCTTATGTGCTATCTTAAGCTATAAAAATATTTAGTTTTAACTTTGGTTTGGAGACATCCCTTCTGACTCTGTCAGTGTTTCCTGAAGCTAACTGGGCATCAGACAATTTTAAATAATAGTTTATTGATAGAAAGACATCATGAGTTAAGGAATTATAATTTACACTTGGAGAAAAACAGAATTTTAAAAGCTGGTCACATTGATGAATATTTAATTCACATGACTATAAAAACTTTATGATAATAATAACCAATGATTAGAATTAAACAATACATCTGCTATTAAATGCCAAGGAATCAAGCGTTTTCATGGAACTTCCAGGTTATCTCTGAACCTGGTACATGACTTCTTTCTTAGAAGTGCATCATTGCATAATAACACCTAGATTGTTGTTGTTGTTGCTAAGTGCCCTTGAGTAGGTTCCGACCCATAGCAACCCTGTACAGGGTTTCCAAGGCTCTAAATCTTTACAGCAGCAGAAAGCCTCATCTTTTTCCTTCAGAGTGGCTGATAGTTTCAAACTGTTGACCTTAAGGTCTGCAGCCCGATTAGTAACCACTACGCTACCAGAGCTCCTTTAGAAAGTATAATTAATATTGACACAAAGAATTGGTAGGTATGCTCTTAGGTTTTCTTAAAGGAAGGCAGATTTCATGTATGAGTAAAATAAATGGTTTTGAAAAAAGACACTGTCTTAATAAATGTGTAAATATCATTATTACTTAGAAATTACACTGAAAACTTGCTCCATAATCAAGGTGCTAAATAGATACAAAACAAGCAGTTTTACAGAATCAGAGTATGGTACCTATCCAAACTCTCTAACTGCATGGCTTCCTAATCCACAGCTTGCAAAAGGTGGTGGGTGCAACAAGCCTGTCTGCCGGATATCAAACCCAAATAGGGATGTCAGATGAAGTGGGGGTGGCAGATGTGGCGAGGAAAAAGATCAGTGTAGAAGCTGCAAAGAACCTCACACAACGGCTAGACCTAGGATATAAAGGATTATGAACGTGGCTAGATCCCGACAGCATCCGCCATATTCAATAAAACCTCATGTTGGGTTTATTTCCCTATAGGGACCTGGGGTACTCAGCTGTTCCCATTAACCCAGCCCCTAAATCATATCCTAATACAACCACCATACAGTACACAGGACCTCTCCTCACAGAAATTGGCCTTAGTAATTCCACCAACCTCACCTGCATTCATGACCATAACATCACTAACCTTTCCTCCCTCTTCCTTTGAAACTCCTGGTGCACTGACATAAATAACAAAGGTAAGCAACCCAACATGTAGGCCAAAAGGAATATTTTTCTTATGTGGAAAAGAAATTTTCAAATGCCTACCCACACAATGCTTGTGTGGGGTCACATATTCCCTGCGGCCCGAATCTTAACCCGATCTGATATGAATACCATATTCCTCCCTTCTCATCGCACTCACCATAGAAATAGGAATTAGCAGGCTGCTGGGAGTGGGAATGGGAGTGGGGGAAATAGGAACATCCATACATCTTTTCTAAAGATTATCAGAAGCCCTGAATGGGGACATGGAGAGGGTAGCAGACACCCTCTTTGCCTTACAAAATCAAGTTAACTCACTAGCTGAAGTAGTACTCCAAAACTGACATGATTTAGACCTCCTCACAGCCGAGAAAGGAATATGCCAGGTGAGGAATGCTATTATTTTGTCAATGGGTCTGACATAGTCCTCAGAAAGGTAAAAGAATTAAAGGATAAAATTTGCACTAGGCAATCAGATTCAGCCAACTATGGTTGGACCCTATTGTCCTCCCGGTGGCCTTAGCTCCTCCCCTTCCTAGGGCCATTAACTATAATCCTCCTGATACTGTTACTTG
>NW_006409279.1:2571-7328 GCF_000296735.1 Chrysochloris asiatica | reverse complement strand
GGCGCACCGCCCGGGCCCTGCTTCAAGTGTAACTGAGAGGGTCATTGGGCAAAAAAACTGCCCTAGCCCTCGCCCTCCCTCTGGCCCATGCCCTGCTTGCAAACAGAAGGGACACTGGAAGGTTGATTGCTCCTTTCTCCAGAGAGGGAAGGAATCAATAGCCTCCCAGTCCCACCAAGTGAAGGGGTTTACTCTACCAGAGCTTCTAGGACTGGCCACAGAAGGTGCCTGGGATTGCCGGCCCCTACGGAAATAACTCACAGCGAACCTAGAGTAATGGTCCAGGTTTCAGGACTGACCAAGCTCAAACCCACCTGCATCCCAGAGGAATAAATGCATGACTCCTGCCTAGTCAACTGATTTTCCTGCTTCCTTGACCAGGTGGACCAGGACCTCCAGTGGTTCTTTCCAAAGACTAATACTCCTGATGCTATCCAATTCTGGATCAAAGGCCTGGTTCTCCAGGGCTCTCTCTGATTTCTCACCAAATGAAATATCTGCTGACAGTCTTTCTCCTCTGCTGGCTAGCCCTACCTCCACATACTCCCTTAGACACACCTCCATGTCAGCTTGCCACCTGGCCTTCCTTGCCCCCTTCGGGGCACTATATCATCCTTGCAGTAGGCCTCTTTGCTGTCTCACCCCAGTGGCTTTGCCATTCCTGAATAATCTTTGCCTTACTCTTTCTCCTCATAGTGGGACTTATCATCCCAGTATGCTTTCTGTACTCTTTATCTTAACCTTATTGATCAGATCGTGCCTTAGCCAAAACGGCAAAACATACTCAACAATCTCAGGGTGAGTGTTTGGGCATGCCTCCGTCTCTCAGGTCCTCTGTGCTGTCAAGTCTAAGTCCTAGCACTAGGCCAGATGGACTCTTCTTGGCCCGTGGGCCTGGATTGCTGCTCTTGGGGGACACCCCGTCAGCTCAATTCCTTTCTCTTCTCTCAGGGGTCTGGCAAGACAGACAAGGATGCTCCTCTCTTTGCCCTTCTCCTCAGAGGCTTCCTGATCCTCACCCTAACTCTCCAGCCTGCAATTATCTTGGGAACCTCACTGTCTAAATTGCCTCACTCCACACCCTTGGGTTGTCTCCTGTGGCAATCTTAAGGCGCTAGGGCTACAACCTGATATAAAGCCACAATGCTTATTCTTTTTCTGTAATCAAGAAAATAGTTCCTAATGGGTGGAGAAAGGCACCTTCAATTTCAACATTCTTCACAAGCTTGATAACTTCTGTCAGTGCAGCGGCAAATGGCCTGAGGTCCCCAACGTACAGGCTTTCTTTTCTCTCTGTTCTCATACTTCTCTCTATCTGACTTTCTTCCCTTCTCAAATCCTTCTAGCCCATGAGAAACCACTCTCGCCCAAGACTCAAGCTCCCTCCTAGATGCTTCCTCTTTTGACCCATCAGACCATGTCCATCCCCCACTTGCACTCCCCTCTCCATACAACCCTTCCTCCTCCTCCACCCCACCTACCTCCTCTTCCCGCTCTCCTTCTTCCCATGGCTCTGTTCCACCACCATCTGGCGGTCAAGCCTCACCTACTCAGCTGAACCCTCCCTTTCCACCATATACTTAGTCCTGAGACCACTCTCATCGATCCCAATACCCACTGTTGCTTGCACCCCTGACACTATTACACGAGGTAACTGGGGGCAGAGGGCATTGTCCATGTCCATATTCCCTTTTCCCTGTCTGACCACTCACAAATCGAAAAGAGGCTAGGAAATTTCTCCTCTGATCCAGACACCTACATCAAAAGAATTCAAATATCTCACTCAATCCTATTACCTCACCTGACATGACCTCTACATCACTCTCAGTTCTGAGGAGGTGGTTCGAGCCCACCAGTCGTTACGCAGGAGAAAGATGAGGCTTTCTGCTCCCATGAGGACTTAGAGCCTCAGAAACCCTATACAGGGTCGCTATGAATTGGAACCAAGTTGACAGCACTTAATAACAAACAACAAACACAGATTGAACAAGTATTGTGGGAGAATATAACCCTGGCACAGACTTTATGCATTTATAAGTACATTTTAGTTATAAATTGTACATATGGCTTGTTTGGGAAATATTGGTTTATAAGGTTGTTGTTAAGTGCCATCAAGTGGACTCTTAGGGACCCTGTACAGGGTTTCCAAGGAGCAGCTGGTGAATTTGAACCACCGACCTTCAGTGTGTACAGCAATTTTTTATTATAAAAACTATTATTGAGTTTCAAAAATAAATTTCAGAATTCAAACAATTTTTAAAGTACTTTTTCATAATACATTGAACATCAAACAAGGCAATTAGAAGGGAATACTAGGCTTTCTTTCACCTCAAATCTTGTAGAATTGCTTTACAAAAGTTCAGAATTTTGTAAAATGTTTTGAATATCCAAGTCTTTTTGCAAATCACTGTAGCCTCTCAAAGTTTTAGAACTGACCATCTTTTAAATGTCAATTTAACAAGATAAATTGCCAATATTTCATTGTAGATTAAATGGCAAACATTGTGCAATTAAATCTGTAAGCACAATGAAATGGGTTTTATTTGTTTTTATAAAGTTAGTTGCAAAGGAAAGGGCAAGAGTGACTGTGTGAAGAAGAATTTAAGAGTGTTTCCTGGAAAGAATTAAAACATACTACACAACAAAAGTAGCAGTCAAGAGATCAGATGACGTATTGCATTGGGCAAATCTGCTGCACAAGACCTTTTTAAAGTGTTGAAGAGCAAAGATGTCAGCTTGAGGACTAAAGTGCGCCTGATCCAAGCCATGGTATTTTCAATAACCTCATATGCATGCGAAAGCTGGACAATGAATAAGGAAGACCACAGAAGAATTGATGCTTTTGAGTTATGGTGTTGCAGGAGAATATTGAAAGTGCCATGGGCTTCCAAAAGAACCAATACATCTTTTTGGAAGAAGTGCAGCCAGTGTGCTCCTTGGAGACCAAGATGGCCGAACTTCGTCTCTCATACTTCGGCATATTGTCAGGAGGGACCAGTCGCTGGAGAAGGATATCATGTTTGGTAACGTGGAGGGTCAGAGAAAAAGAGGAAAACCCCAGCGAGATGGACTCAAGCGTGGCAACAGTAGGGAGGTTAGCCCAGGATCGGGCAGTGTTTCGTTCTGCTGTGCATAGGGTCGTTATGAATCAGTACCAACTCGATGGCACCTAACAACAACAACAAACACACAAAAAAGCAAAATTCCTACAGCACAACTGTTGTTTTTATCCATTAGTATTTAGCTCAACTTGAATGAGGGTCATTCTGCTTGCAGTAATTTAAACATCTTGTTCTAGTGATTAAAAATGTTCTGTTCTGTTCACTTCATGACCCTGTCCTCTACCAGAGAGAGTCTAGCTTTTTCTTTATGGGCACATGGGATACTTGGGAAGGTCAAATGAAATGTGTGTCTATAGAGCATTTCGGAAGCTGTGGCCAGAAATGCAGCAGATGTTTAAATGGAGCAAAATTCCCTTCCAGAACCTCAGGTTTATGAAGCAAAGTGTCCAGGTAGTTCCAAATCCTAATAGACAGACCAAGATGCTGACTCTAGGGGTGCTGATACTGCAGAGTCTGTCCAAGGCTCCATCAGGCTTCCTTTATCAATGCAATGGCCCAGTTGTTATGGGCAACAAACTGACTGTAGTTTCAGAGAATTCTTCCCAGTCAGACAGTTGCTCCAAGGGCTTTCCATTCTGACCACCCTTCACCTCCTATATTTCCCTTTCTCTGTTGACCCAGGATGGGAGGGCTTCCTCTGAACCACTGGAGTTCTTCCCCATGATGTCTGAGGCTATTGAAGCAGAGCCTTTTTGCTCATCTCATTTTTGAAGCTTTGTTGTTAGACTCTTAATGAATCACTTCATGAATTTCCATGTTTCTGCTTTTTAGGATAGTTTTTGCATATTTTAATTTGCTATTTTCTGTCTCTCTGTCTCTACTCCCTGACTCTGTTGTGTGTTTCTTAAGAACATCATGGCTTGGAGCCACTTAGGGGATTGTGATCAGTGCTATGTATTTTTGTCAGAAGTGCAAGTAACAGGCCTTCGGAGGAATGTTGATGCTTTGCTTTTTGTGTGTGGGATTCTGGACTGAATTAGATATACAGTTTTGGTTGCATGCACAGGGACATGGTTTGTAGGTTAAAAGAGCAGCAACATGGTCTGTAGTAATGTAACAAGCAGTGATTCTCTGGGCAAATTATTGAAGGATGCAGAAAGCATCAAAAGAAGATGGAAGGAATATACAGTCAAATGGAAATGGCCGATGTTCAACCATTTCATGAGGTAATGATCCTGAAGGAAGAAGTCTAAGATTCATTGAAGGCATTGGCAAAGAACAAGGCACCAGGAATTGATGGAATAAAAATTGAAATCTTTCAAGGAAGTGAGGCGTCACTGGAGGCACTCACACATCTATGCCAGGAAACTTGGAAAACAACTACCTGGCCAACTGCCCATTACAAAGAGAGGCGACCCAACAGGATGCAGAAATCATCAGACAATATCATTGACATCCCTTGTGAGCAAAGTTTTACTAAAGGTAATACAGAAACAGCTACAACCATACATTGACAGAGGGCTGCCAGAGGTTTAAACCTGATTCAGAAGAAGACGTGGAGCAAGGAATATCATTGCTGATGTCAGATAGAACTTGTCTGAAAGCAGAAAATACCAGAAAGATGTTTATCTGTGTTTTATTGACTGTGCAAAGGCTTTCTATTGTGTGGATCATGACAAGATATGGACAACATTG
>NW_006409279.1:0-586 GCF_000296735.1 Chrysochloris asiatica | reverse complement strand
AGTTAGCTCACCTCTTCATTGCTGTTTTTCCCTTACTTCCCCTTATCGGTGACCAACATGGTCACCAGTCAGAGCACGTGTCTGCTCGTGTGTTCCCATTGAGTCTCAGTCTTGGGATATGGTTTGCTCTGAGGGGAAAGCCATGGTATTTTTAATAACCTCATATGCATGTGAAAGCTGGACAGTGAATAAGGAAGACTGTAGAAAAATTCATGCATTTGAGTTATGGTGTTGGAGGAGAATATTGAAAGTGCCATGGGCTGCCAAAAGAACCAAGAGATTTGTGTTGGAAGAAGTGCAGCCAGAGTGCTCCTGGGAAACCAGGATGGCCAGACTTCATCTCTCATACTTCAGACATATTGTCAAGTGGGACCAGTCACTGGAGAAGGATATTATGTTTGGTAAGGCACAGGGTCACAGAAAAAGATGAAGCCACTCAGTGAGATGGATTGGCACAGTGGCAGCAGCATCAATAGGCTTAAGCATGGCAACAATTGTGAGGTTTGTCCAGGACTGGGCAGTTTGTTGTACATAGGGTCACTATGAGTCAGTACTGACTCAATGGTACCTAACAACAACAACAACA
>NW_006409278.1:98475-100097 GCF_000296735.1 Chrysochloris asiatica | reverse complement strand
CAACCCTGTGTAGAATTTTTAAGGACTGCCTGGTGGACTTGAACCACCAACTTTGTGGTTAGCAGTCCAGTGCTAATCCTACAGAACTACACCACGACTCCTTAGTAAAGTAGAGGTCAGTGAAAATGAGGGAAGCCTCAATGAGATATATTGATACAACAGCCACAGGGGGACTCAAATATGCCCATGATCATAAAGATAGCTGAGGACCACGAAATGTTTCATTCTGTTATATAAAAGATCATGATGAGTTAGACTGATTCAATGGCAATTACAACAACGAAAACAATCTAGCATGCATGTATTAAATTCTTTAAAGGATGTCACAACAGGACCACACTCAATAGTAAAAGCTCCAATACCTTATCTTCTCTTCCTTCACACTGTACAAAAAAAGTCTACATCTATACTGGGATCCTGGTGTGGTGCTTTAGGAGGCAAACCTGCCAGCTTCTCTTCAGAAACCTTATATAGGGTTGCTATGAGTTGGAACCAACTCAATAGAACTTAACAACAACACATTTCCTTAGCTCCTTCTCAGATGGGAGGTACCCCTCATATAGTTAAATAAATTTTATTTCTGATTTCACCTCCTCTGAAATTGCTGTCATTATGTTGCTATTGTTAGCTTACCATCAGGTCAGTCCCTGGCTCATAGAGACCCTATGCACAATGGAATAAAGTGATGCCCAGTCTTGTGCCATCCCTGTTGGCACTGTGATTTTCAGTGTTTACATTGACTGATGTAAGGAAGTAGATTCCCAGGTCTTTCTTCCCCATCCTTATTAGTCTGGAAGCCCTGCTAATACCTGTGATATGACAGCAATATATAAGCAACCACTGACAGGTGTGTAGTAATTGCACATAAGGTAAATTGAATAAGAGTCAACCCAAATCTTCCAAATTCAACATGAGACTTCTACTACTGAACCACAAATTCACCACTATTGATTGCCCATCTATTATTTCATCTTCATTGTCCCTTTCTTTTCATTTTAATAGATGAGTATTCTTTTAGTGTTGTTGTTGTTGTTAATATGTGTCGTGGAGTCACTTCCAACTCACAGCGACCCTGTACAGGGTTTCCCAGGCTGTAAATCTTTACGGGAGTAGAAAGCCTCATCTTTCTCCCGCGGAACAACTGATAGTTTTGAACTGCTGACCTTGAGGTTTACAGTCAGCTTCATAACCACTACGCTACCAGAGCTCCTTATTTTAGTATTAGCACTTACTTTAGTTACTACTCTGTCATTCTTTTTATACAAGGTTTCTCAACTCATCATAATTGATATCTTGGGCCAAATCACTCTTAATCATACGGGGCTGTCCTGTACATTGAAGGATGTTTAACAGCATCTCTGGCCTGTACACATTAGATTCCAGTAGCACCCTCCAGTCATAAAAATAAAATATGTTTCCATACAATGTGAAATATTTCCTGGAAGGCAAATCATTCCTGGTTAAGAACCACTGCTTGGAACACTAGTCTCCATTTACTCTACCCTCTTCTTCACCTCCTATTCACTCACTGCTTCAGTGCAATCCAGCTTCTGACCTCTACCACTTCCCTGAATCAGTAATTCCTTAGTTCTATTTGCTATTCAATGTCCTCACAACTATAT
>NW_006409278.1:89678-93825 GCF_000296735.1 Chrysochloris asiatica | reverse complement strand
TTTGAAAGAAGTGCATCCAGAGTGCTCCTTGGAGGCCAGGATGGCTAAGCTTTGTCTCTCCTACTTTGGACATATTGTCCGGAGGAAACAGTCGCTGGAGAAGGATGTCATGCTGGGTAATGTGGAGGGTCAGAGAAAAAAAGGAAGACCTCTAATGAGATGGATTGGCCATGTGGCATCATTGATGGACTCAAGTGTGGCAGCAGTAATGAGGTTGGCCAAGGATCGGACATTGTTTCGTTCTGCTGTGCATGGGGTCGCTATGAGTTGGTTCTGACTCGATGGCACCTGACAACAACAACAACAACAATGATTAGGAAAGATTCAATGACAGTGGATTAGTTTTTTGGTTTAGTTCGTATCATAATTGATTTCTTCATGCTAGTTAACTAGATAGCACACCCTCTTTTTAGTCTTCCTAAGATGATTATTGCTTAGTTCCCTCTACTGGCCTCCATTTCTTTACTATAGTTTAAAATCTGTGTTTCTTGATACATGTCCACCACTCTCTCCACAATCTGTGCAATCTTATCACTTCACATGATTATATGGCCAGTTGCTATTGAGTCAATTGTAAATTATAGCAATCTCATGTGTGTCAGAGTAAAGTTGACAGACTCCATACAATTTTCAAGGCTGACTTTTCAGAAGTAGATCACCAGATCTTTCTTTTCAGACACCTATGTTGTTGTTGTTAAGTGCCATTAAGTCCATTCCAACCCATAGCCACCCTGTATAGAGTTTCTGAGGAACAGATGGTGAGTTTGAATCGCTGAGCTTGTGGTTCAAACCAATTTTGTAGTCCAGCACATTAACCCACAGCATCAAACCAATAACCTTGTGATTAGCAGCCAAATGTGTTAATCATCCCATAGTTTTATGATCTCTATGTTTTGGCCGGTCCTATTCAAGGCTGAATTCAGTTTCCTCCCACAAAAGATTGGCCCCAATATTTCCTCTACTCAAACGTCCAAGGTGTAAACATAGAAATCATCCTAGATAGCTCCCTCTTTACATGTAACCAGGCAACAAGTTTTGGCATGTTTTTCTAAAAGTCTCTCAAATCCAATTCCTCCTGCCTTCTCTTATATTCTTCATTTTCCATTCAGAACCTCGTCATCTTTCACCTGGATGATTGTGCAGCAGCTTCCATAGGGTCTGGCACAAAACTGACACTCCAAGAAATCGTTGCTGAATGAATAAGTGAATAAACAAACTGTATTGAACTGTAGTCTCATTATCTCCAGTCCATGTTTCACACAGGTGCTAGAATCATTTCTAAATACAAGTTTGACCTTATCTTTTCCCTGCTTAAACTTCTTCAAAAGTTCACCATTATCTGTAGAATAAAATCAAAATTCTAATCTCTTTCCAAATTCACTTATCATTATTCCTCATATAATAATAATGATATTACCTAACACATCTAACATTTTGATCACTTACTACATATAAAGCACTATTCTGAATTACTTTTTAACTTTTTATTGTGAATTAAGGATATACATTACATTGTCTATAAATTCACAGACAAGAACATCTGTTTTACATTCAACAAGGCCTATGCTTTGTTTCATCTCAATGATTGCAATCCCCTCTCTGCAACAACAGTGATCTTACTTCCTCTCAGTGGTTTTGATTTCAATTTTACCAACCTTCCCAACCCTTCTCAGATTTGTCCTTAGGTAAATGTTGACCTATTGGCTTTGAATGATTTACCATTCCACGGTGAGCATACCTTACTAATGCTGTTGTCCTCCCTATATACCTACCAAATGCTTAGGTGAAAATTGGGCCACGAGGGCAAATTCTTTCTTAGACTTGAAGGGTGGTCAAGGTCCATAGCCTAGGGTTCTTCCCATTTTGACCAGTAAGATTGGTCTATTTTTATAATTTTGAGTTTTGTTCTACATTTTCTGCCACTATATCCAGGACCTTCTAATGTGATCCCTTTCAGAGGAGTTGGTAGTCATAGTCAGTCTTATCTAGTTCTTTAGTGGTGTAGTGGTGTGGAGATTGCTGTTCACATGTTCCATTAGTCCATTGGACTAGTTAATTCTAAGCATCTTCAATTCTCATCATTCTTCTTTCTTCCATACCTAGAGAGACCAATAGTTGCACCTTAGATGGCTGCTCATGAGTTTTTGAGATCCCAAAATAGAATGTATGACAGTCTTTGTGGACTATGTTATGCCAAATGATCATGGTGTTCCCTGAGACCATGGTCCTGAGCTCGCTGTTCCAGCAACTCATTGTCTTAAGATGTTTGATAATACCTAAGAAGTTTTCAGAGCTTTGCCCACTATATGCTCCATCACATTCATGTGTGTGTTTGCAGCAAAGGGAAATGCCCATGTACAAATACCTTCATTCAAACCCTTATGTATTTGTGGGGTTAGTCCCATTCCCCTTCCCTACCCATTCAGTCTGTGTCTATGTCAATGTATCTACCTGCAGAACACTGTTGTTCCAAGGTTGCATATATAATATTATTTACCTTTATCCCCTTTATCCCTTGCATACCTCCCTATGTCTTCATGTGTCTTCATCAGTCTTCTGCAACCTTCCTCCTCTTCTTGTATATTGCCCTCCCCATCACCCAAGTTAACATGTGTCTACCCACCAGTGTATAAGTTACTCTACTTTTCCTCCAATCCCGGATAATCATCAAATAATGTTTATGTTAGTATGAAAACATTTTCTTGAGTTTTATAAGAATACTCTTATACACTATTTGTCATTTTGTGATTGACTAATTTCACTCAGCATAATGTCCTCAAAGTTCTTCCATGCTATGAGATGTCTTGCAGATTCATCACTATTCTTCAGTGTTGCATAATATTTCATTTTTTATATGTATAAAAGTTTGTTTATCCATTCTTCCATAGATGGACATTTAGGCTGTTTATATCTTTTTGCTATTGTGAATAGTGATGTGATGATGTGATGATGTGATGTAATGATGTGCTGTGATGATGTGTGCATATATCCACTCATGTCCCAGCTTGTATTTCTTGTGGATATATACCAAGTAGCGGGATTGATGGGTCATAGGTATTTTTATTTCCAATTTTATAGTGTAGAAGTGCCATGAGATTTTACACAATGGTTGAACCATTTTACAGTCCCACCAGCAATATAGGAGGATCCCAGTCTCTCCACATCCTCACCAACATTGGTTGTTTTCTGTTTTTCTGAACTTTGCTATTAATACTAGCTTAAGATGATAATCTCATTGTTTTGATTTGGATCTCTTTAATGGCTAATGATCATGAACAATCTTTATATGCTTGTTGGCTGCATCAATGTTCTTCTTCCTTGCAAAAGTATCTCATCTTGTCTTCTGCCCATTTTTAATTGTGCTGTCTTTTCTTGTAGAGGTGGTATAGTTGTCTCTAAATTTTAAAGATTATTCTCTCATCTCATATGTTGCAAATAAAATTTTCCCAGTCTATGGGATCTCATTTTTCTCTTTTGGTAAAATATTTTGATGCACATAACTGCCTGATTTTTAGGAAATCCTAGTCATCTACTTTGTCTTCTACTTTTTGTGTGCTTTTATTTTTGACAGTGTATTTATACCTTGAGTCCCTCAGTTTGCTCTTATTTTTTTCATTGATGATCTCTATAGTTCTAGGTTTTACATTTAGGGTTTTAATCCATGTTGAGTTTATTTTTGTATATGTTATGATTTGGGGTCTTGTTTATTATTCTGCAAAAGGATTTCTGCTTTTACCAACACCGTTTGTTGAAGAGATATCTCTTCCCCATTTAATATGTTTGGGCACTTTGTCAAAGATAAGCTGATGGTATGTGGATGGATTTACTTCTGGGTTCTCAATTCTGTTCCATTGATCTATGTATCTTTCATTGTACCAGTTGTTGTTAAATACCATGGAGTCAGTTCCGACTCATAGTGACCCTGTACAGAGTTTCTGAGATTGTAACAGTACCAGGCTGTTTTTACCACTATGGCTGTGTAATAGTAGATTTTGAGTCGATTTTGAGTGAAATATTTAGTTTAGCAGATTTTGAATGAGGGGCCTCCAACTTTTTTTTTTTTTTTTTTCTTAATACTGCTTTTCTTTTCCAAGGTCTCTTTCCTTTCCATATAAAGCTAGTGATTAGTTTTTTAGTTTCTTGAAAG
>NW_006409278.1:86177-88589 GCF_000296735.1 Chrysochloris asiatica | reverse complement strand
ATGTTGGATTTTGTCAAAGGCCTTTTCTGCGTCGATCAATATGATCATGTGGTTTTAATCCCTTGTCTTATTTATTTGGAAGATTACATGGATTGTTTTTCTAATACTGACTCATCCTTGATTCCCTGTTATGAATTCCACTTTGTCATGATGTGTTTTGGTTTTCTTATGATGTGTTATTTTTTGATATGCTGTTTAATTCTATTGACTAGGATTTGGTTGAGAATTTTTATATCTACGTTCATGAAGGATGTTGGCTATTGGCCTATAATTTTCTATTTTAGTGATGTCTGCCTGGTTTTGGTATGAGGGTCATGCTTGCTTCATAAAATGTATTTGGGCATTTTCTATCCTTTTCTATGTTCTGGAATAGTTTAACCAGAAAAAGTGTCATCTCTTCTCTGAATGTTTGGTAGAATTTGCCAATAAAGCCATTTGGGCCCAGACTTGTTTTATTGGGAGTTTTTTTAATTTCCTGATCTTTTTCTTATGTTGTTATAGCTCTGTTCAAGTGTTCTGTTGCATTCTGTTAATTTAGGTACATAGTGTTTTTCTAAAAGTATCCGATTCTTCCAGGTTTTCAAATTTGTTGGAATACAATTCTTCATAGTATTCTGCTATTGTTTCCCTTGGTTCTTTTGTAATATGACCCATATATATATAATTTGTTTTAAAATATTTTTGGTAAATTATGTGGGTTTACATGGGAGAACATCAGTTTTACATTCATCCTATCATATTTCGTTTCATTGCAATGACTACAATCCCCTCCATGCATCATCTAATAACCAAAGGATACAGCCCACAGGCCCGCCCCCCCCCCAAGCTGTCAGCACACAGCCCCTCTCCCTCCCTGAGTCCTGTGTCCCAAGCCACTTCATCTGTCCACATCCTCATCTCTGTCTCCATGGCTGGTGTCACTGCCTCTCTGAGCAGGGTCACACTCTCTGCTCTTCTCACTTGATGGCTCGGGGACCTCCTGGGCTGCAAAATTAATCACTCCCCTACTTTTGTCAAAAAACATCTACCTCTACATTTCTAACCCTCACAGTCAATCCTGATGGCAATTATTCACTACTGTACCACAAGACTCTTATCCCCATTTCCTTTCTCCAGCCCGTCCCAAATGTTTGGAAATCATTCAGTGGAGATTCTACTTTCCCCTGCCCTGTCTGAAACTAGGCTCCCTCTTGAAAGTTTGTAAACCAGTCACTTCTTGCCTTTATAGACCACTCTCCCCCACCTCATTTTGGATAATCAATGTCTAAGTAGCCCATCCATGGCAACCCTATTTACTGAGGGGGTGGGAATGATTCTCATTGTAAAGATTTGTTCTCTTTTTTAAGCTACTAAATCCATACATATAGGTAAAGTTCATCAAATTGTAGTGGGTTACTCTTTTTTTGTTTTTTCCCTTCCCTCTTCTTTCTTCTTCTACTCAAGTTCTGATCATCCAGCCATTGAAGCCAGGTCAAGTGGGTACTATCTGCAAGTATGGGTGTTCTTGTACATCTCCCCTCACTTCATATCAGCTGGATGCTTCATTCTCTGCTCTAATCTTCTGTGGCCATGTCACTGACTCTGGGCCCAGGTGTCCCCAGGTATTTCTGTAACTGCAGGCCATCCAGATCTCTGGCCGGGTTCACAGGAGTCTATTGAATGTGGTCAGACTTACATCCCAACTTCATTGCTGTTTTTTCCCCTCTTCCCCTTATCGGTGACCAACGTGGTCACCAGCCAGACCAAATGCCTGCTTGTGATTTCCCCTTGAGTCTTAGTCTTGGAAGGGAGTTTGCTGTGAGGGGATCTGACCACTTGCCTTGATGGCTACCGGGTGAACAGCTTACTTGTTCTTGTAGCAATCAAGCACACTGCCATTATTATTTCTGATTTTTCCTGCTGGTCTTTGCCAAGTATCTTCTATTCTTCTAACCACTCCAGGCTGGTCTACTCATCCTTTCCAGTGGAAATTTTGTACCTCAGACAATTCTGGATTGGATTCTGGTTTCCACCTATGGTCTTATGCAATGCACACGCTCCACAGGAGGAGTCTTTCACTGGGCAATTTCTAGCCCCCTTTAAGGTATTCTAACCAGTTATAGGCTAGACAGGCTTACAAGCTTTCTATTGTGATGTGGGACAGAGGTAAATGATGATGTATGCCTAACCTTGGAATAACAGGGCTTTGGGATACAGGGATTGAGGCATGGTTTGAAAGAGTAAAAGAGGGGAATAATGTTAAGATGCTTAGCCATCTTTTGAATCTTGGTTTCCCTTGCTTACCATTGTGAAATAGACATTTGTGGGTGGGGAGAAGTGCTGGGGACAGCATACGCAGACCCTGGGTTGATCAGTGGCAGCCCCATTAAACCGCCTCTGAATATAATCAGTTTAACCCAGATGCTCTTCTTC
>NW_006409278.1:85498-86077 GCF_000296735.1 Chrysochloris asiatica | reverse complement strand
CTAAAAAAGAGAATAAAAGACTGAGGTAGAGTTAGATCTGTGTGCAATGGTGTGCAATGCTAGGCAATATGTTTTCAGATCTGTCTATTTGCCAGCTTGCATCATATCTGTGTGTCTGTCTTTTTTGTATATATTTCATCTCTCTCTTTCACTATCCCTTTCGCCGCCAGATCTCCCCTCTTCTTGACACCCACACTTCCTTGTTGAGGCTGGAACCTGACATAGGACCTTGACAGAGAAGGAATAGCCAGAAACATCACAATAGAATGCTTGTAAGCCTATCTAGCCTATAACTGATTAGAATAGCCCATGTGAACCTGTCTAGTCCATGTGAACCTGCCTAACTGTTCTCCCTTCTGCCTTGTTCTTCTAATCTCTCCCCCTTCTTGTGTATTGCCTGCCACCCACCCTCCCCAGCACCCAAGCTTTCATGTCTCTATTCCCTACCCTGCACTCTACCTTCCCCTCTCTACCTCCCCTCTTTTTATCCCAAACATCCTGGTGATTAGCAATTATATATATATAGTGTGTTTCTTTGTTTCCCGTTTGGGGTGGATTCTTTTTCTTAGTCTTTTACAA
>NW_006409278.1:84658-85220 GCF_000296735.1 Chrysochloris asiatica | reverse complement strand
TATTCCATTGTGTGTATGTACCACAGTTTGTTTATCCATTCTTCAATTGATGGACATTTAGGCTGTCTCCATCTTTTTGCTATTGTAAACAGTGTTGCTATGAACATTGTTGTACATATATCTACTTGTGTTATGGCTCATATTTTATGTGGGTAAATACCAAGAAGAGGAATTGCTGGATTGTAAGGTATTTCTATTTCCAACCTTCTGAGGAAGTGCCATATTGCTTTCCAGAGTAGTTGGACCATTTTGCAATCCCACCAACAATATAGGAGGGTCCCAGTTTCCCCACATTCTCCCCAGCATTTATTGTCTTCTATTTTTTTAGTCTTTGCTGTTATTGCTGGTGTGATATGATATCTCATTGTTGTTTTGATTTTCATCTCTCTAATGGTTAGGATACAATCAAGATGGCAGATGAAGTAGACATGCAGTGAGGAGCTCCATCAATAACAACACAGAATACCGGGCCAAGCAGGCTCAGGGGATGGTGCTGGACCTCTGAAACACATATAAAGGAATATTTGGAGGATTGGAGGGCTTACAGCTAGGGGAATTTGTA
>NW_006409278.1:54916-55523 GCF_000296735.1 Chrysochloris asiatica | reverse complement strand
CACTGATATATGTCCTGGTAAAATCACTGAATATCAAAGTTCAAAACTATAAAAGGCAAAGTCTTAAATATCCAATCAGATTACATTATCAATAAGGAGAAAAACATCAGTTCAATGTATGATCCAAATATTTTGTTATCAGTTTAAATATTACTCAAGGGCAATAGGTAAAATAATAATAATAATATGCATAAATTCAGGAATATAATCTCCGTGAAACCTGGAAGAAACTACACTAGAAAAGAATCTTCATCCAATCAAAAAAAATAATAAAATATTTCCTTCAGAAGCACATATACTAAAATTGGAACACTACAGAGAATATTAGTAAGGTCCCTGTGTAAAAATGACCCAAATTCTGGAAGCATTCATATTTTTTCAAGAGGTTTTGATTTTCTGTTACTTATAGACTCAGGAAATGTAGTCAAGGTCATGGATCAAATAGAACATAAATTGAATGGGAAAGTGATTGATTCTATAAGGGTCAAAGTCATGAAAACAAAAGAACCTATTAAGAAAATTATTGGTGTCCTTTCTTCAGCTATACTTCAAGAGATAATATCAGAGTGGTGCTGTGGGCTAGGCACTGAATTGCTAAATGCACATC
>NW_006409278.1:52601-53425 GCF_000296735.1 Chrysochloris asiatica | reverse complement strand
CTTTTAGCAGCCCATGGCACTTTTAGTAGTTTCCTCCAACACCATAACTCAAAGACATCAGTTCTACTACGGTCTTTCTTATTCACTGTCCAGCTTTCACATGCATATGAGGTTATTGAAAATACCATGGCTTGGATCAGGCACACTTAAGTCCTCAAGCTGACATCTTTGCTCTTCAACACTTTAAAAAGGTCTTGTGCAGCAGATTTGCCTAATGCAATATGTCGTATGATCTCTTGACTACTGCTTCCATGAAAGTTGATAATTGATCCAAGAAGAATAAAGTCCATGACAACTTCAATCTTTTCTCCATTGATAAGAATGTTGTTTATTGGTCCAGTGGTGAGGATTTTTGTTTTCTTGACCTTGAGATGTAATCCATAGTGAAGGCTGTGCTCTTTGATCTTAATCAGTATATACTTTAAGCCCTCTTCACTTTCAGCAAGCAAGGTTGTATCATCTGCATATCGCAGGTTGGTAATGAGTATTTCTCCAATCCTAATGCCACGTTTTTCTTTATATAACTCAGCTTCTTGGATAATTTGCTAAGCATACAGCTTGAATAAGTATGATGAAAGAATACAACCTTGTCACACACCTTTCTTAATTTTAAAACATTCAGTGTTCTCATGTTCTGTCTGAACAACTGCCTCTTTGTCCAGGTACAGATTCCTCATGAGCACAATTAAGTGTTCTGGAATACTCATACTTCACAATGTTTTCCATAGCTTGTCATAATCCACACAATCAAAAGTCTTTGCGTAGTCAATAAGTCAATATCTTTCTGATATTCTCTGCTTTCACCCAAGATCCATCGGGCATCA
>NW_006409278.1:49676-51154 GCF_000296735.1 Chrysochloris asiatica | reverse complement strand
ACATAACAACAACAACCATATGAGCACAATTAAGTTTTCTGGAATACCAATTTTTCATAATGTTATCCATAATTTATTATGATCCATACAATCAAAGGCCTTTGCATAATCAATAAAACACAAGTAAACATCTTTCTGGTATTTACTCCCTTATACATTCTCTTCTGAACTTGGTTTGAATTTCTGATAATTCACTGTCAATGTACTGCTGCAATTGTTTTTAAATTATCTTCAGCAAATTCTTACTTTTATGTGATATTAATGAAGTTGTTTAATGATTTCCACATTTATTTGCTCACCTTTCTTTGGAATGGCACAAATATGATCTCTTACAATAAGTTGGACAGATAACTGTTTTCCAAATTACTAGTCATAGATGAGTGAGCACCTGCAGCACTGTATCATTTTGTTGAAATGCTTAAATGGTATTCCATCAATTCCTAGTGACTTGTTTTCTACCAAACTCTTAGTGTAGTTTGGACTTCTTCATTTAACACAATTTGTTCTTAGTCATATGCTTTGCCTTAAAATGGTTGATCATTGACCAATTTTGGTACAGTGATTGTGTGCTAATTTCATCTTCCTCTGATATTTTCTCCAACATTCAATATTTTGCCCATAGAATCCTTCAGTGCTGCAGCCAGAAGCTTGAATTTTTTCTTCAGTTCTTTCAACTTGAGAAATGCTCAGCATTTCCCTTTTGGTTTTCTAAATACAGGTCTTTGTGTATTTCATTATAAAATTTTACTTTGTCTTCTTGAGCTGCTCTTTGATATTTTCTGTTCATCTCTCTTACTTCCTCATTTCTTCCAGTTGCTATAGATTCCCTATGCTCAAGAGCAAGCTGTCTTTTTAATGACCTTTTTCTTTCTTCATGATAGATGTTGTTGTTGTCATCTTACAACTCTTCTGGTCTAATGCATCAAATCTGTTCTTGACATGGTCTCTAATTCAGGTAGAATATATTCAAGGTCATATTTTGGCTCTTGTGGACCTGTTTTAATTTTCTTCATCTTTAGACTGAACTTGCTTATGAATAGTTGATGATCTGTTCCACAGTCTGCCTTTGGCCATATTGTAGCTGATGATATGGAGCTTTTTCACAGTCTTCTCACAGACAGAGTCAATTTCATTCTTGCATGTTACATCTGGTGATGATCATGTGTATAGTCACCTTTTATATTGTTTTAAAAAGTTATTTTCAATAATTCATTGATTTCACAAAATTCTATCATGCGATCCCTAGCATCATTAATATCACCAAGGCCATATTTTCCAACTACTGATATTTTCTCTTTGTTTCCAACCTGCCCATTCTATCACCAGTAATTATAATGCATCTTGATTGATTGTTTGATCAATTTCAGACTGAAGAAATTGATAGACTTCTTCAATTTCATCCTCATAGACTTTAGTAGTTGTTGTTGTTATGTGCTATGGAGTCGGTTCCGACACATAGCAACCCTGCACACGGTTTC
>NW_006409278.1:48143-49576 GCF_000296735.1 Chrysochloris asiatica | reverse complement strand
CTAATGCATCAAATCTGTTCTTGACATGGTCTCTAATTCAGGTAGAATATATTCAAGGTCATATTTTGGCTCTTGTGGACCTGTTTTAATTTTCTTCATCTTTAGACTGAACTTGCTTATGAATAGTTGATGATCTGTTCCACAGTCTGCCTTTGGCCATATTGTAGCTGATGATATGGAGCTTTTTCACAGTCTTCTCACAGACAGAGTCAATTTCATTCTTGCATGTTACATCTGGTGATGATCATGTGTATAGTCACCTTTTATATTGTTTTAAAAAGTTATTTTCAATAATTCATTGATTTCACAAAATTCTATCATGCGATCCCTAGCATCATTAATATCACCAAGGCCATATTTTCCAACTACTGATATTTTCTCTTTGTTTCCAACCTGCCCATTCTATCACCAGTAATTATAATGCATCTTGATTGATTGTTTGATCAATTTCAGACTGAAGAAATTGATAGACTTCTTCAATTTCATCCTCATAGACTTTAGTAGTTGTTGTTGTTATGTGCTATGGAGTCGGTTCCGACACATAGCAACCCTGCACACGGTTTCGCAGGTTGTAAATCTTGATGGGAGCAGAAAGCCTCATCTTTCTCCCAAGGAACAGCTGGTAGTTTCGAACTGCTGACCCTGAGGTTAGCAGCCTGATTCGTAACCACTACACTACCATAGTAGTTGGTGTGTAATTTTGAAGAATGTTATTAGGTGTTTTTCCTGTTAGATGTATGGATATTATTCTATCACCGACAGCATTGTATTTCAAGAAGGATCTATAAATGCTCTTTTGGATGATGAATGTGACTCAATTCCTCTTTAATTTGCCACTCCAAGTGCATTGCTGTTGCTAAGTGCTGTTGGGTTGGTTCTGACTCATAGTGATACTCTATAGGGTTTCTAAGGAACAGCTGATTGAATTGCCAATCTTACAGTTAACACTCCAGTGCTTATCATATAACATCACACTAGAACTCTGCTGCCAGCATAGAAAACTATATAACTGTCTGATACAAAACGGCCAATACCAGTCCACTTCAACTCACTGATGCTTACGATATTGACTGATATGGGTTCTGTTTCATTTCTGACAACTTAAAATGTTCCTATATTCATACTTCATATGTTCCATATGTCAGTTATTAATGGATGCTTGCAGATGTTTCTTCTCATTTTGAGTTACACACCATTAACAAATAAAGGTTCTAAAGACTGGTCCACTCATGTAATTTCAATTCTACTTTGAGGAAGCAACTCTTTGTAGCTGTATTTTAAGTATCTTCCAACTTGAGGGACTCATTTTCTGGCACTATATCTGAGAATGTTCTGCAGCTATTCACAAGGTTTTCAGTGACTAACTTTTCAGAAGTGGTTTGCCTCTATTTTTACCTAGTCTTAGTCTAGAAGCTCTGCTGAAACCTGTCCAC
>NW_006409278.1:45389-46378 GCF_000296735.1 Chrysochloris asiatica | reverse complement strand
GGCAGTCTGATTGACTACTACAAGAGCAAGGAAGTTCTTCACCATCAATGCAAGCAATCAAGTCCCTTCAGAACAAATCCTCCTCCAAGAATAAAACTCCAAGGCAACACTTGTGCAGGCATGTAAGCTAATGACCACATTAGTCTACTGGTGAGGGAAAGCGGGTGAAAGGCAGCAATGAAGAAATGGGCTGAGTTCAACCACGTTCTATAGACTCCTGCTGACTTGAAGATGAGAGAGAGAAGAGGAAAGGCTGCTTGGTCTGAAGTGTGGTGAGACCTGGGGACTCCTGAGCCCATGGACAAGGACTTAGCCCATGGAGAGTTAGAGCTGAGAGCGAAGAATCCAGCTCATCTGAAGTGAGGGGAGATGCACAAGTATGCCCAAATTTGTAGACAGTACCCATTTAACCTAGCCTTGAGGGCTTGATGAAGAACTTAACTAAAGGAAGATTATTTAAAAAAAAAACAAAACATTTTTTTAATAAAAGAAACAAGTGTAAATTACTACAATTTGATGAACTTGACATGGATGTAGTAGCTCAAAATATCAACTGAGAGGGAAGGATTCTTCGTATCAAGTATCAATCCTATCACCTCTGTATACAGGGCAGATTGTTGTTGTTGTTAGGTGCCATCGAGTTGGTACTGACCCATAACAACCTTATGCACAGCAGAATGAAACAATGCCCGATCCTGGGCCAATCTCACTATTATGGTCATGCTTGAGTCCATCGATGCTGGCACATGGCCAATCCATCTCGTTGGGGGTCTTTCTCTTTTTCTTTTACCCTCCAATTAGCCAAACAAGATATCCTACTCCAGTGATGGCTCCCTCCTGACAATATGTCCAAAGTATGAGAAACGAAGTGTGGCCATCTGGCCTCCAAGGAGCACTCTGGTTGGACTTCTTCCAAAACAGATCTGCACAAATATGGACCTCTTCCACTCAGTCGGCCAGATAGTTGTCTTCCAAATTTCTTGGCAGAG
>NW_006409278.1:20045-21926 GCF_000296735.1 Chrysochloris asiatica | reverse complement strand
AAAAGATTTTTTCCCATTCTGTGGGTTCCCTTTTTACTCTTCTGGTGAAGTCTTTTGATGCACATAAGTTTTTAATTTTTAGTATGACCCACTCATCCATTTTGTCTAGCTTTGTTTGTGTAGTTTTCAAAATGTTTGGTAGTCTGTGTATTCCCTGAATTAGTGCCTTCACACGTTTGTCCCTATTTTTTCATTGATGGCCTTCATAATATTGAGATTCACATTTAGGTCTTTAATCCATGCTGAGTTGGGTTTTGCATAATGTGTGAAGTAAAGGTCTTGTTTCAGTCTTTTGCATATTGCTTTCCAGTTGTGCCAGCAGCATTTGTCAAAAATCAGTAGGCTGTATGTGGATGGGTTAATTTCTGGATACTCAGTTCTGTTCTATTGATCAATGTATCTTTCATTGTCACAGTACCAGGCTTTCTTGACCACTGTAGCTGTGTAATAAATTTTGAAGTCAGGGAGTGAGAGGCCTCCAACCTTATTCTTCTTAAGCAGTGCTTTGCTTATCCTGGGTCCCTTTGCTTTCCATATAATGTTTTAAATTGTTTTTTCCATCTTTTTTTGAAGAATGTCATTGGAATCTGGATTGGGATTGCATTCTATTTGTGAAAATTGCTTTGGGCAGTATTGACATTTTCACAAAGTTAAGTCTTCCTATCCAGGAGCATTATTGTATCCAACATCCATTGTTGTAAGTCTCTTTTGGTTTCTTGTAGTAAGGTTTTGAAGTTTTCTTTATATAGGTCCTTTGTTTCTCTGGTTACATTTATTCCTAGATATGCCATCATTTGGGCGGCTATTGTAAATGGTCTTGCTTTCCTAATGTCCTTTTCAGTGCTGTCATTTTCAGTATAACGGAATCCAACTGATTTTTGGATGTTGATCTTATGTCATGCTACTTTGCTGAATCTTCCAATGAGGTCTAGTAGCCTTTTTACTGAGTCTTTGGGGTTTTCTACATATAGGACTATATCATCGGCAAATAGAGACAGTTTTACTTCCTCTTTGTCAATTTGGATGCCTTTAATTTCCCTGTCTTGCCATATAGCTCTTGCTAAGACTTCCATCACGATATTGAATAGGAGTGGTGACAAAGGTCATCCTTGTCTGGTTTCTGTTTGCAGAGGGAAGGCTTTCAGATTCTCTCCATTTGGAGTAATATAGGCTGTTGCTTTTGTATATATGCTCTTAATTATGTTGAGAAATTTTCCTTCAATTCATACTTTGTTGAGTGTTTTTATCAGGAATGGATGTTGATTTTTGTCAAATGCCCTTTCTACATCAATCAATATGATCATGTGGTTCTTTTATTTTTTTCTTATTTATATGGTGGATTACGTTGATCTTTTTTCTAATGTTGAACCATCCTTGCATCCCTGATATGAATCCCACTTGATCATGAGGTATTATCTATTTGATGTACTGCTGGATTCTGTTGGCTAGGATTTAGTGAGAATTTTTGCATCTATGTTCATGAGAGATATTGGTCTATAATTTACTTTCTTAGTGATATCCTTCTCTGATTTTGGTATGAGGGTTATGCTTGCTTCATAAAATGTATTAGGAAGTTTTCCATCCTCATCTGGAATAATTTGAGTAGAATTGGCAACAGCTCTTTTCTGAATGTTTGGTAGAATTCCCCAGTGAAGCTATCTGTACCTGGTCGTTTTTTGGTTGGGAGTTTTTTTGATGACCTGATCAGTTTATTCTTTTGTTATGGGCCTGTTCAGGTTTTCTACTTCACTGTGTGTAAGTTTAGGTAGGTTGTGATTTTCTAAAAATGTATCCATCTCTTCTAAGTTTTCAAATTTGTTGGAGTACAACTTTTCATAGTATTCTGTTATTATCTTTTTTATTTCCTTTGGTTCCGTTGTG
>NW_006409278.1:19030-19474 GCF_000296735.1 Chrysochloris asiatica | reverse complement strand
GTTTCTTTCTGGTTGTTCTACTCATTTTTAAAAGTGGTGTATTAAAATCACCCATGAATATTGTGGATTTGTCTATTTCTTTCTTCAAATCTATTGGAGTTTGCTTTATATATTTTGAAACTCTTTCATTGGGAGCATAGATATTTGTTATGGTTATGTCATCTTGTATAGTTGTTCCTTTAATCATGAGATAATGTCCATCTTTATCTATTATGCTGGTTATTGCTTTAAAGTTTATTTTATCAGAGATTAGTACTGCCACTCTTGTTCTTTTTTTATTGCAACTAGCTTGGTATATTTTTTTCTATCCTTTGACTTTTAAACTGTTTTCATTTCTGTTTGTAAGATGTTTCTCTTGCAGACACCATATTGAGGGATCTTGTTTTCTTTTCCATTCTGCCACCCTCCGTCTCTTAACAGGTGCATTTAATCCATTTTCATTCA
>NW_006409278.1:12540-18154 GCF_000296735.1 Chrysochloris asiatica | reverse complement strand
GACGAAGTATTGCATTAGGCAAATCTGCTGCACAGGAACTTTTTAAAGTGTTGAAGAGCAAAGATGTCAGCTTGAGGACTAACGTGCACCTGACCCATTCCATGGTATTTTCAATTTTCTTTTAGGTTACCTCATAATCCATTAACTTTTCCCTCCATTTAGTGCAGTCTATTTTATCCTGTGATCTACCTGACCTTCTCACCATCTGGATCTCTGTTCCTATGTGTTTACCTTCTTTTACATTGTTATTGTTTTGATCATAGGCTGACCTCCCAGATTCATTGAGTTTGCTCTTATAGTTATGGTCTGTTTTTGCCTCTTCCTTCTGTCAATTTAGTTTTGGGAGGTGCTGCCATGTTGTCTGTTCTTGTTGGTTCTTAGTCCACATAACTCCCTTTAGGATGTTTTGTAGTACAGAGTTGGCTTTGGAAAAATCTGTCAGCTTCTGTTTATCCTGGAATGTTTTGATTACACCATCGTATTTGATTGATAGCTTTGCTGAATAAAGGATTCTTGGTTGACAGTTTTTATCCTTCAAGGTATTATATATGTCTCCCCATTGCCTTCTTACTTGCATGGTTTCTGCTGAGAGAACCAAGCTTAACCTGCCTTCCTTTCCTTGTATGTCACACTTCTCTTTTCCCTAGCTGCCTTCAGGATTCCATCTTTATGTATGATTTTGGAGAATTTGATTATGATATGTCTTGGTGATTTTCTTTTGGGGTCTATCTTTTCTGGGCTTCATTGAGCTTCTTGAATGCCTATCTTTTCACTTTTCAGGATGTTGAAGAGATTTTCTTTCAGCAGTTCTTCAACTATTTCATCTGTGGACTTTTGTAATTCTGCCTGTTCTGGAATGCCAGTAATTCTTATGTTACTCTTCTTCATGTTATCCAACATGAATCTTAGGCTTTCTTCAGATTTTTTTATCCTTTTTTCTGTTTTCTCTTCTATCTTAGTGGTACTGAGAGTTTTATCTTCCAGCTCACTAATTCTGTCTTCCATCTCTTCTATTCTACTCCTTTGTCCTTTCAGTGTATTGTCTATTTCTGATATTCTATTATTGATCATTTGGACTTCTTGCTGTAGGTTTTGAATTGTTTCCAATGCTGTTTGTGTCTTATTTGATTGTTCCTGTAGTGCTTTTCTGACATCTTCCTTATTTTTGTCAACTCCATGGTATAGTGATTTGATACATTTTATAATCATTTTTGTGAATTCCTTCTCAGACATTTCCAAGGCCTGCTCTCCTTCCAGAATGTAGTCCAGATCTACCTCTAGGTCATTTGTCTCAGACATTTTATCTTGTGTCTGGACATTTGCTGATATGGTCATTTGCTTTTGCATCTTGGACATGTTTAGTGTTTATCTGTGGCCTTAATACTTAATTGAGTGTGTGTTTTGGTATTTTTTATGCTTTCTGATTGTCTCCAGGTAGGTGTTATCAGGACCATGGCTTCCCTTTTCACTTTTCTTATTGTTTTACTCAGAGTAACTTTCACAGGTGTTGTCTGCCTTCCTGGTGTATGGCAGTTGGCATTTCTTCTTGCCTGGATTTTGGTGTTTTATAGAGTGATTGTAGCTTGACTGTATGGCAGCAGCTGCTGTGTCTTCTTGGGTAGTATAGGTAGAGAAAGAGTGCCCCAAAGGTAATAGGGGGAACATAAAACAACAACACTGCAATAGCAAAACAAAAAAAATAATAAACCACCCAAAGAACAACAACAACAAACAAACAAACAAACAATCAAACCTAGATTGGATACTGTAGTCTATAATCACAGAAAAGGGAGAGGAGGGAGAGAAGGAGAAAAAAAAAATCTGTAGCCTAATTGTCCTCTTTCAGCTTCTTGCCTTCAAAGCTGCCTGATAGATTTCAAGATGCCACTGTTGGTTGTTATGCTGTACCTCAAGATTTAATTTAATTTTCTGCATGTTTTGTTTTTAAACTCTCCACACCCCTTGTTCTGTCCTTTTCCCTATTAAAATAACAGTTCAGGCCAGCTCTTGAACCGAGATTATCTGTGTGCATGCGTCACAAAAGAACCCACCAGTGGTGAGGGTGGCGGATGTCCAATCACTCAGGCACTCCCTCTAGTTACCAGAATGGAGGTGTGCAAACAGTGGGCGCGGGGAGCAATGAACAGATGCAAAAAAAGAAAATCAGAACAAACAAAACCAACAAAGTGTATTGTCCACCTTTGCTCTGAGGTTCCCACGACGTTATTCTGTGGTGGGTCTGCTCCCCCACTTGGTCTTGTCATTTGGTCTCTCCCAAGTTGTCAGCTCCAGGACACCTGGCAGATTCAAAAGTATGTGATTTCTTACTTCTGTTACAAGTTCCATTAGCAATAAGCCTTCAAAATTTTAAATATTCCTACCTATGTAGCTCAGAGTTTTGGAGTTCTTCCATGAACCAGCTTTGCCTAGTATTCTGTGTTATTGCTGACTGTGAACTTCATTGCATCTCTACCCTATCCACCATTAAGCCCCACCTCCTAAGCACTGCTTTTACTATGTACCAAAGATTGTGATATGTTGTGTTTTTAAGTAGCTTTTAAGCAGGGTGTTATCTAGTTTCCATGTGTTTAATTTTATTTCCTTGATCTCCTTATTGTTGATTTCTAATTTTATAACATTGTGATCTTAGAAGATGCTTTGTAGTATTTTGATTTCTGATTCCAGCTCTGTTTAGTTTCAAACCAAAAGGGAAAATCCTTCTGTGTATGTGGTTGCCAAGAGACTAAAAAAAGTGACCAGGAGACAGTCTGAGAAGCATTAACTTATTATAATAAAAAGATGGTTGCCAAACAGAGAATCTTGCTAATTTGGGATGAGAACAGTGGCTGTTTTCAGTGGCTGCTTGCTAAACAGTCAAGATTTTCTACACCGGGGTGGAGTTGGGGTGCACAAGCCTCATATTCCAAGAAAGAAGGGAGTGGGTGATATGAGAAGAGTCCTGTTTCCAACTGAGATTTGGGGGAGAAAAAAAAGTCTGGTGCCAACTGTCTGTTACTCCCTAGTAGATAAGTAGCTAGTCCATGGACACACAGAGTTTCCGTGTGCAGAGTCAGGGATATATGCCAAATGGGAGAAGGGAGATAGGAGGAACACTAAGCATTTCTCAAAGTTGAGAAATGACAAAGTCAACAATATTGTGCCCATTTTGGAACATTCAGTTTTTGTTCATATAAGTTCTTTGCATATTTTATTACATTTTACTTTGTCTTCTCAAGTTGCCCTTTGAAATTTCTGTTCAGCTCTTTTATTTCATCATTTCTACAGCAACTTTAATTCCTCTATATTCAAGAGCAAGTTTCAGAGTCTGTTTTGATATCCACTTTGACCTTTTCTTTCTTTCCTGTCTTTTTAATGACTGTTTGCTTGCCTCATGTATGATGTTCTTGCACTACTGATAGCACTATTAAAACTATGTACTAAAAAATTATGATAGTTCAAACCCTAGGGCCTTAAGTAAATCACTGAAAGTCTAACAGAAATGTCACAGAAAGTTCATCAGCTTCTTAGTCATTCCACCCCTCCACCCCTAGTTGGTTCTGATGGGACTCTGCAAAGTAACTTGTAAATATCTTGTTTATGTTCCTATGTTCTTTTAGTTTCAAAACAACCTGCTACCTTAGAAATCAAAACTACAATAAATCCTAATAGGTTTTTCCCCAAAATGTATTGATATTTGAGAAAATAATATTTTTGGTCAAATGAAAGAACACAATCATACTTTAAGTTAGTTCTAGGTTTTATATTAATAAAACTCAAAGTGTCCCCTTTGCTTCTTCTTAGGCTTATTCTATAGGTTTCCCTTGAGATTTTGAATTTTTCACGTGAATTTTTAAGAGCTAAGTTTGGCCATTCCTTTGCTGGTTGGTAACCAAACACCTACCATAACCTCTAAATTTCTCCATTTGCTTTGTTGTCCAAACATGTGCCATAATAGGCCAATAATATATAAGCCAAAGTCTATCAAGTAGGACTCCTAGCAGAACAATAACATTTTGTGATTTATTTTTTGTTTTTTGTTTTTTTTTTTTAATGGAAGAATAAATTCAACTGGCATAGACCTTTTCTTCTTTACCCCTTCTCATACCAACTTCCTGTTGGAATGTGTATAATCTGGAGGGGCAACAGTCATCTTATGACTATGAAACAACAAGCAAGAGGATGAATGCATTAAGTAAAGGGATGATACAACAAAAAATGAAAAAGTCTTGATGCCTGATGATATCACTGAAGTGTCAGTGATGACACTGAATAACCAACCCAGAAATTTCTGACCATGTAAAAGAAAGCTCCACGGCTTTAAGTCTCTGCTGTATGTTCTTTCACTATCAGAAAAATGCAATCCTGATGATTAAAGTGACAGTAAAATTGGGGGGTTGATGGGAGAAACATAAAGTCATGATATTTTAGAACTATGAGGAGAACAAAACAAAATGGAAGAATTAAGTAAAGCTTTTTTTCAGTACACATAAGTTTCAAGGTAAAAATCTAGCAGTGATTGATTGAAGAGTAGAAGCAGATGGAAAGATCTACCCACCCACATTGGTTGACTTCTCAAAAGAATCAAAGAGGTTCCTGAGACTAATGACTCAGAGCACTAAACCTGTATTATATCATCTGCATTTTGAAATGAAGCTGTAATCCAATGTGGAGGGACTTACCTGTAGACAAGTTAAGATTTCTAAGACCTTGAATGTAGTAGCTCAAATACCAACAGAGTGGGAAGGATTCTTCACATTAAGTATCAATCCTATCACCTCTGTATACAGGGTAGATAGGGAAGGGCATCGTAGACACTGGTTACTAAAATGGGAAGGAGCTCTGGTAGCATAGTGGTTACAAATCGGGCTGCGAACTGCAAGGTCAGAAGTTAAAAACTCCTCCGTGGGAGAGAAATGAGGCTTTCTGCTCCCATAAGATTTACAACCTCAGAAACCCTGTTCAGAACAACAATAACAACTAAAATGGGGGGGGGGGGGCAATAAAGGCACTAAGTGACTGGCTTGCAAAGTTTCAAGAGGGAGTTTAGTTTAAGAATGTGTGGGGGAAGATAATGTCCTCACTGAATAGTTTTCATCTTGTCTAAATGGGTCTGGTGAAGAGAGATGGGGATAAAATTCTTATGATTCAATAGTGAGTAATTGTTATCATGAGTAATTGCAACTGTCACACTCTAAAGGTAGAAGTTTTGTAACAAAAAGTGGGGAGTAGTTAATCTTACAGTCCAGAAACAGAGGACCCTAGGACCATCAAAGGACAAGAGCACAAGTGGAATGCAGGACCTTATCCAGAGAAGCAACAGCATCAGAGATGAAGGCAGAGATAAGGACATGGAGAGAGGGAGCTGAGGACTCAGATTCATGGAAAGAGAGGGACAGAGTGCTGGCGGCCAGGAAACAAGCTTGCAGAATATGCCCTATGGTTGTTTAAATTATTATATATTACTGAGTGTTTTTGTGTACAATTCCTCCTCTCCCCCGCCTCAAAAAGAAAGAAAGAAAGAAAGAAAAACAGAGGGATAGGAGCAAATACTGTTGAATAATAATGCATGGAGAAGACTGTAATCCTTGCAATGAAATCATGGTGTAAAGCTGAT
>NW_006409278.1:1986-10145 GCF_000296735.1 Chrysochloris asiatica | reverse complement strand
CATCAACTAAGAAGAGAAGGACTAAGAACTGGTGGCCAGGAGCAGACTTACAGAATGTGCCCTTTGGAGATGTAATTTATTATATATGCGTGAGTGGGGAAAAAAAAAAAAAAAAAGATTTCTAGACTTATTTTTATTTCTTTTGTTTGCAATGTCCTACCTGAGCAAGAAAACAGAACTCTACAGAAATGCAGGGTGCTAATTGTTGGTTATGAGTCAGGCTGTTAATCTCACGGTCAGCAATTGAAAACTACCAGTGGTTCCATGAGAGAAAGATGAGGCTTTCTGCTCCTATAAAGATTTACAGCCTTGGAAACCCTATGTAGGATCGCCAATAAGTCAGAATTGACTCCACAGCACACCACCACCACCACTTGTTTGCCAGACTCCTGGCATGGTGCTGTAAGATCGGCACTGAATTGCGAATCACAAGCTCGGTAATTCAAATAGCTGCTCCTCAGAAACCCAATTCAAGGTTGGTTTGAGTCAGGACTTAACAACATCTGTTTGCCATTCACGGGAAGTTTATCTGTTCCTTGAGGTCAAAGGTTTAGTTTTTTAATTAACTGCAGTGTCCCTGGGTATGGGATCCTGTTGTGATGCTGCAGTTTAACGCACTGGACTATATGGTCAGTTTGAACCACAAGGTCGGCAGTTCAAGTTCACTAGTCACTCTTCAGAAACCCTATATAGGGTCACTATGAGTCGGAACTGACTTGACAGCACTTAACAAAAACAACAGTGTCTCTGGGTAGTGACAATAGTTAAGCACTTCACTACTGGTCAAATTAAATGCATCTAGACTCAACTTGGAAGACAGGACTCATAATCTGCTTTCAAAAGTTCACAGCCTTGCAAAGTCTATGGAGAGTTCTACTTTGCATACACAGCATTGCCAGGAGTTAGAATTGTCTTGACAGTAGCCAACAACATAAAGAAGACCCCAAATTAAAATATATTTTATAAAAGCCACTTTAGTAAGTCTTAAACAGGGCAATGACAAATCTACCACCTAGCTACTTGATGGTCTGGGTATGACTCATGATCATAAGGCCCCAGTCCCCCAATTTCCATTAAGGACATTCTCAGGCAAATCCCCTGACAGCAAGACCGCCTCTGTATGGGCTGGATTTGTTGTTATTAAGTGTCATGGAGTCAGTTCCAACTCATAGTCACCCTGTACAGGGTTTTCAAGGAGCAGCTGATAGGTTTGAACAGCCAACCTTGTGATTAACAGTCTAGTGCTTATCCTACAGTGCCATACCAGGGGGGTTAAAATAATCTTCTTTCAAACACACCCTGTCTTAGGGCAGTCTTATGCTACATTGCTGGTTAACAGCTAGAATGACTTCAAATGAAAGCTGAATTTATATCAACTGAAAATGGAATTAAAGTTTGACTGTAAACTGTAAATCACAGCCTTCAACAAATCAAGTGCTTAGAATTTAAGTTCTAATACTGTGGGACATTCAGTAAATGCTTTTTGAGTAAATGAATGACTGCCATTTCTATTGGTTTTTCCTGGTACAATTTTTTCAGGCTGAAATTCGTTAAAACAATGAGTCAGATACTTAAAAAAAAATTACTGATTTTTTTCCTTCTCTATATTTTTTAACCTTTACCCATAGAACACTACTTATCGCTTAATATAGCTCAAGTTTCATTCCCTTCCTAAGAGTCTATGAGGGATCTACTGCTGTAAATGGAATAAATGAGGAAGACAAGAGTTCTATCTCCTTACATTCATCTCCCCAAAGCCTCCACTACATTTTCTGCTGCTTCTTTGCCTTCAATGGAACAAAAAATGAACACTGTCTGTAATGAGGATATAATCAACTATTGCCTATACAATATGTCTAGAGTCAAAAGGGATCATTTTCCAACATTGTCATAGAGAATCGTGTAAATAACAGCGATGATAATCAAAAACTTAATTTGGATTCCATTTGTTTTTGACTTGCCAGGGGGGAAAACTGGAACAATGAATAATCCCAGAGTTCTCTCTTTCACAGAAAATTTGAATAAACAGCTTCCTATTAATGGAGTGAGAAAAGCTCCACCCAACAATTACCAGGCAAGGAGGCCTGGATGGCTACTGCTGCATGGGCTGCTCTCTTCTGTAGTGTTTGTGCACAGGTATGGCATTGAATGTCATCAGGAAAGCCATGCTGGGAATTTGAACACCTTTTACCCAGCATGGTGGCAGTGAGGTTGTTTTAAGCCTTGGGAATAATAATGGCTTGAGTTTTTATAGTACCTTTCATGTCAAAAGATGTCTGAAGTGGTTTCTCTTTCCCGTGGTGTTAAATCTTTTGTTTTTCCCTTGCGTTTTCAAAGCATTTCAGCATGAATTTTAGATCACAAGTACAAGTGGCCTGAGTAAACCGAAAAAATGAAGGGTTAGGGAAGGCAAAGTGAACCACCCACGATACCAGAACAGAGCTCCTAGATGGAGTCATATACATTTGGCGTGTGGTTAGTAGCCTCTGTGGGGGCACTCAGAGGTAATCAGTGTGCACCGAAAGAGAAGGTAGAATTTAGTAGACATTCAGGACAAAGTCATTCCCAACTGGCACCATTTAAACCCATAAATGCCACACAGAGCTTTATCTTCACCCTCAGAATGAAGCTTCATTCTCCACCTCTGCCCCAGGCTGAGGCCCTGAGAGTCTGCATTTCCCTGGGAGAGCATCAAGAAGAAACTGGTGTCTGAGTAAAGTAATAGGATGATTAGTGAGGCTGGCAGTGTCTCCATGTTCTCTATTCCCTGCTGTTCCATCATTTTGGTGGCTCTCAGTTCATGGTGATCAAAAGGAAAGGAATGGTCAATTTAACACAGCAGCAAACAAGCTTTTCCCAGACAGTCAACCACTTTGTCAGTAGGAACCAGTTGTCTTTACAGAAGGCAAGTAGTTAATCACGCAATCAAAGAAGAGAAAAGGGATGCAGGCAGTTCATGAGGGCAGACTGAGGTGTGGTTGTTGTTGTGTGCCTTCAAGTGGATTCCAACTCACAGTGACCTTATGTGACAGAATCGAACTGCCCCATAGGGTTTCTAAGGCTACCAATCTTTAGACAAGCAGACTGCCACATCTTTCTCCCATAGAGCAGCTGGTAGGTTTCAACCCCTGACCTTTTGGTTAGCAGCTGACTGCTTAACCACTACACTACAGAAACACCTAAATCTTTACAGGAGCAGACAGCCAGGTCTTTTCTTCCTCTGGTGGATTCAAACCATTGAGCTTTCAGTTGACACCTGATTGTTTAATCATTGCGGTACAGAGCTCCTTCGGCTGAGGTGTTAATCTTGCTGAAAAAAAAGTGAATGCAGCTCATTTTCAGAATGGGTAAACTTGAACATGTGGTACTCAAGTATCTATAATGACACAACACAAGGGACCCAGCCTTGAACTCACTGCCAAAAGAACTCAGGTTTCTTTTCCTCATGCAGATGTCACTAGAGAAAACAATGCAGTCTAGTAAATTCTCTCACATGCTAAGCTTGGGCCAAGGGTCAGCATCTAACTATAAGCTTTTTTAGAGCAGTAAAGAAGCAACTCTCAAAATCTAGAACCAGCCTGTTGTTGTTGTTACGTGCTGTGGAGTTGGTTCTGACTCATAGCGACCCTGTACAGGGTTTCCAAGGCTGTAAATCTTTATGGGAGCAGAAAGTCTCAGCTTTCTCCCGTGGAACAGCTGGTAGTTTCGAAGTGCTGACCTTGCAGTTCACAACTCAATTCATAACCACTGTGTTACTAGAGCTGCTTTAGAACAAGCCTACCTGAGTTGAATTCCAGCTCTGTCATTTTGCAAGTTACTTATATTCTCTGGGCCTGCTTCCTCATCTGTAAAATTCCCACAATGCTGCTGTGAGACTAAATGACAATTTATGAAAAGAGTTTAGAAACATAGTTGGTATACGTTTCAGAAGCATTAGTTATTACTTGCACAACAGGTATTGATTTTTTGTAAAGTGTTGTTTTATTGTAGCATTTATATAGTTCTTAAGGAGTCCTGATGTGGCACTTTAGGATAAACAAACGACAACAAGGTGAGTTTAAACCACAAAGTCGGCAGTTCAAACTCACTAGTCGCTCCTCAGAAACCCTATCCTGGGTCACTCTGAGTCAGAACCATCTCAACTGCACTTAACAACAATATAGTTCTTAAGCTTTCTGTAAGTGTGTATCCCCAAATCATTTTTTTTTTTTTTAATTGTTTTGTTTTTTTTTTTTTTTTGTATAGTTTTGCGTATTAATCCCAGTCTATTCCAATGCATGGCAACTCCATGTGGGTCAGAGTAGGGTTTTCAATGGCTGATTTTTTAGAAGTAGATCAACCAGTCTTTCTTTCCAGGCACCTCTAGGTGAGCTACAACCTCCAATCTTTTGGTCTGCAGTGCAGCTCATTAATGATTTGTACCATTTTTCATAACATGGTAAATTTTTTGTAATATTGAAAGGAAACAAGACTTCAGGACAGGAGAAATTCTCTGCAATTTTAATAGAGACCTAAGTTATGGAGTCCTGGTATGGTGCTGTGGGTTACTGCACTGGACTGCAAGGTTGGTTTGAACTGAAAGGGCAGCGGTTCAAACTCACCAGTTGCTCCTCGGAAACCCTATACAGGGCCACTATGGATTGGAACCAACTCAACAGCACTTACCAAGAAGTCATGGAATGGATGGAGAACAGGATCTAGATCCCAACAAGAGTTAGCAAGAATAAACAAATTAACTGAACCTCAATTAAATAGTAAAGTTTAGACTAGGATTCCTGCTTTAGAACTGGAATTAGTCAGTGCTACACATCCTTCCTTCCTTCTGTCCTCCTTTCTTCCTAACTTTCTTTCTTTTTAAAATTTTATTGTGGTACAAGGAGACCTGGTTGCTCAATGATTAGGCAATCATCTGTTAACTGAAAGACTAGCAGTTCAAACCCACCCAGAAGCTCCTTGGTTACTGTAAATATTACAGTCTAGAAAATTCTGAGGCAGTTCTACCCTGTCACATGGGGTCACTATAAGTTGGAATCGACTTGACAGTATACAATAACAACAATATGTCAATTTTTGAGGACAGAATATACTGATTGATTTGAAGATCCTAGGACTTTGAACTGCTTTGAACCAGTTCAGTTGTGGCCAATGATGCAGGGAAACTGAAACAGACTCAAATTTCTAAATAATAGGTATATGGGATCAATAACCAGAATGGATAAAATTATGGGTTAAAGTCCTACAATGGGAAACTCAGAAATGAGTCCTTATGCAGGAGATTTTTATTGTCAGATCTATGGAGAACAACGGACTCCTGATGTGATGCTATAGGGTCAGCACAAAGCACAAAGTCGGCAGTTCAAACCCACCAGCTGCTCCTTGGAAAGCCTATACAGGGTTGCTATGAATCGGAAGTGATTCCATGACACTTAACAACAACAACTACAACAATGGAGAACAACACATGTTAAAGTGGTTAGAGTGGCCACCATCTTTGAACTAGACACTGATGTTTCTGCTTTTGTCGGCTCTGCAACATGCAGAATGCCCTTGTTTTCTAAGAAAGAGATAAAGTTTCTAGCAGAGTGTAGATCCGTAGTAGTTCTCATTTCAGTTGTCATTCCACTACAGCCACAGTTTACAAACATGGGTCCAATCCAGTGTTTCTTTGTCAGCTACAACTGAAGAGGGGAAAACCAGTTTGAAGCCCTGGAGATTCAGCATGGTACCAGGTGGTACAACTGTACTATTATAGATGGACCATCTATAGATGAACTTCTGGTATGGCATTGTGAGATAAGCGCAGGACTGCAAGATCAGTTTGAACCACAAGGTCGGCAGTTCAAACTCACCAGTCACTCCTTGGAAACCCTATTTGGGGTTGCTATGACTCAGAACCGACTCAACAGCATTTGACGACAACAACAATTTATATATAGAAAACGTTTAAAACATTATTTTGTCTTTATTTTTATATCCAAATTTCCTAGTACTTAGAATAGTAGGCATGAAGCCCATTTAGATATCTTAAGAAATCAATCTTTTAAAATTATTCTTGGTTTAAGGTTTAAAGATTATCTCAGGATAATAGTTTCTATGATTTATCTAGCTCCTTGACCCCAGAAAATCTGAATTTAGCTAGAATTTGAAATCCTGGTCTGCATTTCCCCCCTTTTGATCAGGTTTTTCTACAGAATCGCTGATCAAAATATTCAGCAATGATAGCTGAGCCATCTAGTTTTTCTGGTCTCATGGAACAGGATCAAAAATATCTCCTAAAGTCTTCTTAACAACAAACAACAGTTTAGTTTAACTAGTAAAAAATGTCTACCTTGAGCATTGTGCTTTTTTAAGATCTGTCTATGTGGGGTAAAGTGGCAAGAGCAACTCAAAAGATTAGATAGAAAATGTAGTGGGCAGTGAGTTTGTTATTGGCAGAGGAAATTTTCAGCAAAACAGGATGAAAATGGTTGCATAACTCAAAAAATATAATCAATGTCACTGAATTCTACACATAGAAATCGTTGGATTGGTGTTTGCTCTACTGCATATATTCTCAACAGCAGCAATAAAATTAATTATAAAAAAGTATTAACATATTTTATACATGCATTTTAAAGATGGATACAATGCAGTATTATTATATACCAGAAAGGTTCTAGCAGTCAGTAAAGCTACCAATTTCAAACTTTTTTTACTATTTGTTGTGGAATGAATTATGTATAGGTTTAATTGTATCCCCCACAAAGATATGTTGAAGTCCTAATCAATCCTTAGTTACTACATGGCCTTGTTTAGAAACAGGATTTTGGATTAACATGAGGTCCTATTGGAGTAAGGTACATACTAATCTGGTGAGGCACTGTTGAATCTGTACTGGAAAGTTAATCATAAGGTTAGTGGTTCAAACTCACCAGGTGCTCCTTGGAAACTCTATACATGGTTGCTATGAGTCAGGACCATCTCGAAGGCACTTTATCCAAATCTGATATAAATAATGTCCTTATAAAAGAAGAGAAAAGATACATATATACACAAAAGGACTACCTTGTGAAGATACAAGCAGAGATGAAGTTATATTTTAGTTGCTGCAAGCCAAGAAATGCCTGAGTTGGTACAGTAAGATAAGCACTGAACTTCTAACTACAAGGTTGGCAGTTCAAATCTACTAGTTGCTCCTTGGAAGCCTTATACAGGGTGGCTATGACTCAGAAGAGACTCAATGGCACTTGACACACACACACACAAACCACAAGTGAGGAGCTTGGTGGTGTAGTGGGTTACTTGTTGAACAATTAACTGTAAAGCCCGAAGGTTTAATCCACCAACTGCTCCGCAGTAGGAAGATGAGGCTGTCTGCTCCCATAAAGATTTACAGCCTCTGAAATCCTAGGGAACAGTTCTTCTCTATCCTGTATGGTTACTAGGACACTGAATCGACTTGATGGCAGTGGAGCGATACCAGAATCTGGGACAGACTAGAAAGGATTCCCCCCTCAGACTTCAAAGACAGCATGGCTCTACTGATGATTTGAATTCAGACTCCTAGTCACCAGAACCAGACAATACATTTCTATTCTTATAAACCACTTAATCTGTGGTATTTTGTTATAGCAGTCATAAGAAACTTGGTCATAAGAAACTAATAATCTATTCAAAATATTAATTTCAAAAATAAATTGTTTTAATATCATCAATAGTGAATCCACTCTGGGAATTTTTCTTTTTTTGAACTCCTACTGAATCTCAATTGTGAGGTTGGCCCAGGACCCGGCAGTGTTTCGTTCTGTTGTGCATAGGACTCAGTACCGACTTGATGGCACCTAACAATAACAACAAACCTGAATCTAAATCTTACAAAGAAATGTCCAAAGTACTTGGTACACAGAAGAAATTATGCAAATAATTACCAAAGAAATAAATTTCTTTTTGACACCCAGGTCCAGCTTCATGATAATTTGAATAAAAATGTTAATTAACCACAAGCAGAATGTTGTAGAATAAACACTTGCAAGCTTCCTGGTTCAAATCCACCAGCCTCTATGAATCACTATGAATAGGAATCAATTTTACTGCACTTAACAGCAACAACAAAACAATTGAAAAAGAAAACTTATAAAAGCATTTTATATAAGGCATTAATGAAGACATGGGCTGAGTTC